>NC_091316.1:33093676-33123676 GCF_038502225.1 Cherax quadricarinatus | reverse complement strand
GGCACGACATATATATATATATATATATATATATATATATATATATATATATATATATATATATATATATATATATATATATATATATATATATATCAATAACACTGCGCTAGCCAAGGATTCGAACCCATATTGTACTGGCCTGCCTCATGGTAAGCGAGAACCACATGACGCTTTAAACCACAGGACCACCCAACCCTACAAGAATGGCGCAGCCAGCACTCGTCCGTGGTTACAAATATATATTATATATATATATATATATATATATATATATATATATATATATATATATATATATATATATATCAGTCTGTAGTGGAAGGAAGGCGGGGTAGGGGTCGGCCTAGGAAAGGTTGGAGAGAGGGGGTAAAGGAGGTTTTGTGTGCGAGGAGGGGCTTGGACTTCCAGCAGGCATGCGTGAGCGTGTTTGATAGGAGTGAATGGAGACAAATGGTTTTTAATACTTGACGTGCTGTTGGAGTGTGAGCAAAGTAACATTTATGAAGGGGTTCAGGGAAACCGGCAGGCCGGACTTGAGTCCTGGAGATTGGAAGTACAGTGCCTGCACTCTGAAGTAGGGGTGTTAATGTTGCAGTTTAAAAACTGTAGTGTAAAGTACCCTTCTGGCAAGACAGTGATGGAGTGAATGATGGTGAAAGTTTTTCTTTTTCGGGCCACCCTGCCTTGGTGGGAATCGGCCAGTGTGATTATATATATATATATATATATATATATATATATATATATATATATATATATATATATATATATATATATATATATATATATATATATATATATGCGCAACAAAAACAGCAGATATTTCCATTCAGGCATACAAACATACGTATTTACATCACAGTTTTAAGTAGTTGACCATCAACCTCTTTCTCAGGTTTCCCTGTTATCTGGTCTCTATGATGGCTGTCTTGGTGAAATTCATCGTGGTAGTCTGTTTTACAGAAACTGTACGTGTTGAGCAAAACTAAGTTCAGATTTTAATTCAGCGTCTCAAAATTAGTTAGACACGTGTTTTTAAATGTGACCTGAAACCATTGTTCGCCAGTGTTGTTATTGCAGTGTATGCTCTTATATCGCTTCAGCTATACAACTCTGTTGTCAGTTAGTTTTAAATTCTACTTTTTATCTACCCGAAATGGTCTGCTCAACCAGGGTGTTTTCAGAGTGTATTAGACAAATACATTCATTTGTTATTATTTACATTAATTATAAAAATATAATTGCTCGTTTATAAGGGCGTTCAGCTTCCTTCTTGTTCTCAGTCCTCTTTAACTGAAGTGTTTGTTGTTGTTCAACCTGTAAGTGCTTCTGAATGTCTTTTGTGCGTTGTGATCATGTCTCTTCTGACCTGTTTCTTCTGCTGTGACATAAAGTTCAGTTCCTTTAGGTTTTCCTGCTTCTTGTCATTTAGCTCTTGAGTCAGTCTAGTGTTAAATCTGTATATGAGTAATCACACACATGCCGTTACAGCTCTTGGTGCCCTACTTCTTTTTAATGTATTCAAAATTTTTGCGTTCATAATCATGGAGCTTATTCCAGTCAGCTAAATGAGGTGGATCTTGCAGGAGCTCAGTAAGTGTCAGTTTAAAAAAAAAATAGTCGTAGGTGTGTGTTACAGTATACTCTGATTCTGTTTTTCTAAGAAAGGAAATTTAATTTTATGTCTTCCTACCTTGGATTTCTAAATTTCAAGATCCATTATGTCGAGAGTCTCGGAACTTTTCCCGTTTTCTGTTCCATTCCTTTAAATCCGGTTCCATACCACAACTGAAGAGTCAAATTTAATATTTACTTACCTAGATGAACTCTTTTAAAGATCTTACTAGAGTCTAGGAATGTATAATACACGGTTTTTTCTCTTTTCTGTTAAGTCTTTGCCATCCCAGTATAGAATTAAGCTGGGGCAGGATTTCCATGTTACTGAACATTGTGTACTCACCTATATGTGGTTGCAGGGGTCGATTCATAGCTCCTGGCCCCGCCTCTTCACTTATCGCTACTAGGTCCTCTCTCTCCCTGCTCCACGAGCTTTATCAAACCTCGTCTTAAAACTACGTCACTTTCTAGGCTATTCCACTTCTTGACTACTCTGACTGAAGAAATACTTCCTAACATCCCTTTGACTCATAGGAGTCTTCAACTTCCAATTGTGATCTCTTGTTTCTGTGTCCCATCTCTGGAACATCTTGTCTTGGTCCTCTTTGTCAATTCCTCGCAGTATTTTATATGTCGTTATCATGTCTCCCCTGACCCTCCTGTCCTCCAGTGTCGTCAGGCCAGTTTCCCTTAACCTTTCTTCGTAGGACAATCCCCTTAGCTATAGCTATGGGACTAGTTTTGTTGCAAACTTTTGCACTTTCTCTAATTTCTTGACGTGCTTGGCCAGGTCTGGATTTCAAACTGGTGCTGCATACTCCAGTATGGGCCTGACGTACACAGTGTACATGTGTCTTGAACAATTCCTTACTGAGGTATCAACGCTATCCTCAGGTTTGCCAGACGCCCATATGCTGCAGCAGTTTTCTGATTGATGTACTCCTCAGATGTGCTCGGTATTATACTCACCCCAAGATCTTTTTCCTTGAGTGAGGTTTGCAGTCTTTGGCCACCTAGACTATACTGTGTGTGTGTGTGTGTGTGTTTGTGTGTGTGTGTGTGTTTGTGTGTGTGTGTGTGTAATTTATTTACTAAGTTATTTTCTGCAGTATCTTGCACGCTGTTCATGTCACTTGAACTACTCTCTAATTTAGCACCACCGTTTTCTTTTTTATACATAAACCAAGCGTTCTGCATTCCTTAGGTGTACTTATGTAAAGTAAAAGGACACAAGTGCAACTAATGTGACATTTATTGTGGCAACGTTTCGCTCTCCAGGAGCTTTATCAAGCCATTACAAACAATACATTGACACAGAGGGTATATAAAGGCTCATAGTGAGGTGAATACTAGTGAGGTACCATTTCGATGTTCACTAGTGGTAGTAGTAGTAGTAGTAGTGGTAGTGACAAAAGTAATACAATATGGTAGAGCAATTAATTCGTACATGAGTAAAAGGATATAAAAGCTATTACTTGGGTAACATAAAAATAGGTTGGACAAATATAAACTGGAATGAGGCAGCTTGTTTCAGTGTTCACTCTCTGTGCTTTGTGTAGTATAACAGGAGAGACTATGTGATGGCAGGGTTTACTGTTTTCAGGAGGATTCTTGCTAAGACTTCGGAGATGGTGAAGCTGCCGAATTAATTGCTCTACCATATTGTATTACTTTTGTCACTACCACTACTACTACTACTACCACTAGTGAAAGGTGTACTTAGCTCATTCTGTCATCCAACCCTGACATACATTAGCCGTCAATTAATTATGTCAACCCTGACATACATTAGCCTTCAATATATTATGTCAACCCTGACATACATTAGTCCTCAGTCCATTATCTCAACTTTATCATCCATTAAGCGGTCTATCCAGTATATTAACCCAACTTTAACATTCATTAGGCCTACCGTATCATCTCACACTCTGCGTTTAATAGACCTACTTCTTTTATCCTGTATTAATGCACCTTCATTCTACTTCCCCCTTAATTTCCAACCTTCTGAATTTAATCTCTCAAACATCTGGTTGTTATATTCCCAGGAGGCGGGAGTCTGAGGATTGGGATTGAGAGGCTGAGGGGGAGGAATCCCTCCGCCCGACACCTCTTGCCAGTGACTTTGACCATCTTGAGAGGTGTTAGTCTATTCACGGGGAAGGTCTAAATCCGTACTGTACCTGGAGAAATTGGTTTGATGCGATGCAGGAGAGGGTATCTCTAATGCTTTTGATCAAAATCCTTCATTAGCATCAAGACGTTCCCCTTGAAGTGCCTGAGAGATGTTAATTCCCAAGTAGTAGTAACTCCAGCTGTATTGGAATGCAACGCTTGAAGCTCCCGTAGCCGATGAACTTTTACTGGGATGTTGTTGAAGTCTCCTACTTCAAGTTGACACATCTCGTTATTTGATATACGTAACCCATCATGTGTGATAGACTATGAATACTGCCATGTAGAATTGAATATGGCATGTTGCTGATGTATCTAATTTTCATATAAATAAAGATTATTAAAAACGATCTTTGACTACTAACTGCTCAAAAGTGACAGAACTTTTGGTGTTATAAGATATCACTATACACCTTCACTTTCTTCTCAGTGTGAGGAGTTTGGTGGAGCTCACCACCTCAAGGTGAACACAACCCTCGTGAATAATGTATTTTTGATGTATGTAATAGATCATTTACAGCAACCTATTGGTATATGACTCCCAGAGGATATACATGTGAGTAATATCTCTGAAAGATAAGTGAACACTTTTCAGACCTACGTGACTGTCACATGGATGTCATTGTAGGCCAACCACTCTCTCGTCAGCCCCCTGTCGCTAAAACTCCGTAACTCCCACCCCACCAACTATAGTGAGATTTAATTAAGTCCAATTTAATAAAAACTATTTTTCTAAATTTTTAATTTAATATATCTCACGTTTCGAGTGCTCCCTCCCCTCGGCTGATAGCACTTTTTCTGCCTAGTTGCTATTTGAATGCATATTCTCATCAATTTTTGGGACGTAGTTTCTGGCCGAGTAGCAATTTCTGGAGCGTGCCTTGGCTAGTTGCTGTTTGGACGCACCATCTGGCTAGTGGCTATTGGAAGGGAGCATCAAACAGCGGGCCGCCCACGACTCTTCATCTGGCGGAGAACCCAGGCGTACCCCGGAGCTGCCAAAGGTTGTTTGGTCGTATGCGTGCGAGCGGAAAGTGAAGTACAGCCAGACCTCCTCGTTAAAACAGTGATTCGTTGAGGCTTTCTCGTTAAAATAATGTTCGTTGGAATATTCTGTTCTTTTGAGCTTTATAATAAATGTTCCTGGTATTTTCTGGTTAAAATTGTGCCTTTGGAGGCAGTTTTGTTAATAATCTTCCTTTTGTGCTTAAAACACACAAAGCTAAGTTACCTCACTTAGTAATATATAAACTCTCGCATCTCCTCCCTGTTCCTCTGAAGATGTGTGCTTGTGACAGAGCTCAGGTTTTAATGTTTATTTTTCACTGGTGTATATATATATATATATATATATATATATATATATATATATATATATATATATATATATATATATATATATATATATATATATATATATATGCGTGTGTGTTAGCAGAAATATAAAATAACTTGATTAATTGGGACTATTCAAATGGTTAGTTTTCATTTGTTGACTGTGTCGTGTGTATCATGAAGACTTAAGTACACATGAAATCTTAACTTTGTTTATATTTCCTAACAGATGCTTGTGCATTTAGAACGATTTACCTATAAATGCTTGAAAACTCAGAAAAATGGTTTCCTTGATACATTCGATAATTGAATCATGCTAGGTAGAGTTTTTTGTAGAGCATCTCTTGCATAATGATTGGTAATATGCTGGTTTGCAGAGCCTATAAATTTTGTAGTGCCTGTAAATTACTTTTGTACAGCCTATAAATTACGTTTTCATCGTCCGTAAAAGTTTGCGATTCAAGTCATCCATAAAATACTTTTGTTTCACTTTTATTGGGTCATGAAGGTGTGATTTACAACGTAGTTAAGACAGTGATGTAATGGTGGTGCTGGTATGGTACAGTAGATATGCTTGGTATAATTATGCTAGGTATGGTACAGTAGATATGCTTGGTATAATTATGCTAGGTATGGTACAGTAGATATGCTTGGTATAATTATGCTAGGTATGGTACAGTAGATATGCTTGGTATAATTATGCTAGGTATGGTACAGTAGATATGCTTGGTATAATTATGCTAGGTATGGTACAGTAGATATGCTTGGTATAATTATGCTAGGTATGGTACAGTAGATATGCTTGGTATAATTATGCTAGGTATGGTACAGTAGATATGCTTGGTATAATTATGCTAGGTATGGTACAGTAGATATGCTTGGTATAATTATGCTAGGTATGGTACAGTAGATATGCTTGGTATAATTATGCTAGGTATGATCCAGTAGATATGCTTGGTATAATTATGCTAGGTATGGTACAGTAGATATGCTTGGTATAATTATGCTAGGTATGGTACAGTAGATATGCTTGGTATAATTATGCTAGGTATGGTACAGTAGATATGCTTGGTATAATTATGCTAGGTATGATCCAGTAGATATGCTTGGTATAATTATGCTAGGTATGGTACAGTAGATATGCTTGGTATAATTATGCTAGGTATGGTACAGTAGATATGCTTAGTATAATTATGCTAGGTATGGTACAGTAGCTATGCTTGGTATAATTATGCTAGGTATGGTACAGTAGATATGCTTGGTATAATTATGCTAGGTATGGTACAGTAGATATGCTTGGTATAATTATGCTAGGTATGACACAATAGATATGCTTAGTATAATTATGCTAGGTATGGTATAGTAGATATGCTTGGTATAATTATGCTAGGTATGGTACAGTAGATATGCTTGGTATAATTATGCTAGGTATGGCACAGTAGATATGCTTGGTATAATTATGCTAGGTATGGTACAGTAGATATGCTTGGTATAATTATGCTAGGTATGACACAATAGATATGCTTAGTATAATTATGCTAGGTATGGTATAGTAGATATGCTTGGTATAATTATGCTTGGTATGGTACAGTAGATATGCTTGGTATAATTATGCTAGGTATGGTACAGTAGATATGCTTGGTATAATTATGCTAGGTATGGTATAGTAGATATGCTTGGTATAATTATGCTTGGTATGGTACAGTAGATATGCTTGGTATAATTATGCTAGGTATGGTACAGTACTTATGCTTGGTATAATTATGCTAGGTATGGTACAGTAGATATGCTTGGTATAATTATGCTAGGTATGGTACAGTACTTATGCTTGGTATAATTATGCTAGGTATAGTATAGTAGATATGCTTGGTATAATTATGCTAGGTATGGTACAGTAGATATGCTTGGTATAATTATGCTAGGTATGGTACAGTAGATATGCTTGGTATAATTATGCTAGGTATAGTATAGTAGATATGCTTGGTATAATTATGCTAGGTATGGTACAGTAGATATGCTTGGTATAATTATGCTAGGTATGGTACAGTACTTATGCTTGGTATAATTATGCTAGGTATGATACAGTAGATATGCTTGGTATAATTATGCTAGGTATGGTACAGTACTTATGCTTGGTATAATTATGCTAGGTATGGTACAGTACTTATGCTTGGTATAATTATGCTAGGTATGGTACAGTACTTATGCTTGGTATAATTATGCTAGGTATGGTACAGTACTTATGCTTGGTATAATTATGCTAGGTATGGTACAGTACTTATGCTTGGTATAATTATGCTAGGTATGGTACAGTACTTATGCTTGGTATAATTATGCTAGGTATGGTACAGTACTTAGGCTTGGTATAATTATGCTAGGTATGGTTGCGTACTGTTTGCTATGTATCGTTATGCACTGTATAGTAGGTATGCTAGATATGGTTGTGACTATAAGGTAGGTTTGCTAGGCATGGTTGTGCACAGTATGGTAGGTATGGTTGTGCACAGTATGGTAGGTATGGTTGTGCACAGTATGGTAGGTATGGTTGTGCACAGTATGGTAGGTATGGTTGTGCACAGTATGGTAGGTATGGTTGTGCACAGTATGGTAGGTATAGTTATGCACAGTATGGTAGATATATTTGTAGATGAATGGTTCAGAGAACCGACATGTTGATAAATTAGACACATGTGCAACTCTTGGGTATCTTTATTGAGGAAACGTTTCGCCACACAGTGGCTTCATCAGTCCATACAAAGGAGAATCTTGAAGAACAGGAGGAGAATGAGGTAATCAACCATACATACCATACTGTGCACAACCATACCTACCATACTATACATAACCTTATCTGCCATACTGTGCGTAACCATACGTACCATACTGTGCATAAAGATACCTACCATACTGTGCATAACCATATCTACCATACTGTGCATAACCATACCTACCATACTGTGCATAACCATACCTACCATACTGTGTATAACTATATCTACCATGTTGATAAATTAGACACATGTGCTGCACAATATGGTAGGTATGGTTGTGCACAGTATGGTACGTATGGTTGTGCACAGTATGGTAGGTATGGTTATCCACAGTATGGTAGGTATGGTTGTGCACAGTATGGTATGTATGGTTGTGCACAGCATGTTAGGTATGGTTGTGCACAATATTGTAGGTATAGTTGTGCACAATATGGGAGCTGCACTCAGACACGGGAGGGGGAGCGGGGTAACATTGCATGCTGGTTGATTTTAACAACGTGGTAGAGTTTTTAGACATAAATTTTGCCGCCGAAGCACCTAGATTATTGTGTACTCATATTCATCCTGTGGGTGGTAGCGCCAGCATAGGGTAAACAAAAGGCCTAGGAGCTAATCCTCAGAAGGTTTAATAAGAGTGAGTACATTTGGATTATATATTCGATTGACTTCTCTTACAGGCAAATTTAGGATATTTGCTTAATGTATCTGGTGTATTATTTTACCAAGGTTGTCACACCTTGTAGTACTAGTGTCATCCTGAGGTCTATCCCCGCCGCCCTGGCCCTCCAACCACTCCCAGCCTCCCTCACACCACCCAGTCCTTCCATCCCTCACACAAGTCTCGTAGCTCTCACACACCGCCTCGTCTCGCTGCTTTCAAATACCACCCCTCATATTCTACTCCCATTCCCTCTCCTCTTTTCCTTCTCAAACGTCACCTTCCCTCCAACGGCGCCCTTTTAAATACCACCCCTCCTCAAACCCCACCCCCTTCAAATTTTGTTCCCCTTCAAACATCAAACTTTGCCGCCCTGAATCCCAACTACTTCCAGACCACTCGCCAAAGCCGCCCTCATACACCATCTGCCACACCTTTGAGGGACAACGCTTCCACCTCTGTGTTGATATGTTTAAGCTTCTGTTTTCTCTGAGATTAATTTTCAGAAGCTATTGCTGTTTATTTTGCTCCTTGAAATTGTCAGCCCTTCCTCTTTATCAGAGATATTATTTCGCTGTTGTAAAGACAGTCAGATGGAAGACTAATTAAGATACTTAAAACAATGAAAACCAGAGAGTTATATTGATCACGCAGTGGATGCTCGCCTTCTGTTCTCTCGGCAGAACTTTATCTCCTTTATCTTATATTATTTCCGTTGTGGTATATTGTAATTGGATCATTTTTATGGTTAGAGGACAACCAAACTCAATCTGACAGACATTTGCTTGTATATCCTGTGAGAGGCATCCACGTAGATGAGCTGAGAAGATGGACTGACACGGTTGTCATTTCTTTAGTTAATATGTTCCTCCTTGTCTCTCTATTTATGCATATACTTACATCTCTGTACAAGTGTCTTCTTCATTCCCATCTCTCTCTCTCTCTCTCTCTCTCTCTCTCTCTCTCTCTCTCTCTCTCTCTCTCTCTCTCTCTCTCTCTCTCTCTCTCTCTCTCTCTCTCTCCCTTCCTGTACATTTGCACGTGCTCAAGCGGAGGTAAGGCGCTCATCACACCCTTATAACGAGTGTTGGTAATCCCGCTGGGCGACACAGCACTTGCTTAATTTCAATTTCCTTCTCTCATCATAACATTATCGTTGGAGGAAAAAGACAGAAAGACAATTAAAGAGAGAAGAACTTCAGTATATCCTTGATGACATGTAGCACTTCACTGACGTACGTTCATCAGTCCCTACAACTACATAGATCACTCCAGTAATACCACACGTGGGCAGTACCTGGTATCCACCACTCAAGAATCGTAATAATACGATTGCATACAAATCACAAAACGGGTGGAACTCGAACACGGTAATTAAGACTCGCTTGCCATGGGTTCGATCCCCACTCGTTCTGTGACTTGATTTACTTAGGTATCTATTGCCTTGTCTTTATTTCACACATGTGAAAGACAAATTAATTATAGGTGGTTAGGAATCTGTACCTTCCTTGATAACTAGGTGAGTATAGTCATTCATTTATACCACGACTCTCTACTCTGTGGTGTCTTAGTCTTCATACATTATTAAATGAGACACTGTGTGTAACTTTTCAATACATTCGTCATCGTGATAGGCGATGTATTCTTAATTCAGATCCTCTGAAGCTTCTCCACCCCGACTGACTTTCTACTTCCTGCAATTTTTTTTCCCAAATATAAATTATCTATGCCATAAAGATCTGGAGATGGTAATGACTAACTGTGGACGTTGAAAACCAGCGAGTCCTGGTTCCTTAAATTATCTTATTAATTACGATCATTCACTTCTCTAATCATTTGTGTTTGTTATTACTTGAGATCACTCGTTTTTCATCACGTGTGTGTAATTAACATCACTCGCCTTCCTTCACCCGTGTTGAGTCAGCAAGGAGGATCTGAAGTTCTGGTCTAATAATAAGGTATTAAATGCCTGTTAACGCGCAGGTGATGAGAGAGGTGAGTGATCTTGGGTAATAACACACACACACATACACACACACACGCACAGAGAGAGAGAGAGAGAGAGAGAGAGAGAGAGAGAGAGAGAGAGAGAGAGAGAGAGAGAGAGAGAGAGAGAGGTAGGGAGGGGGAGGTTTGCAACCAAGCTAGTCTCAGAGCTAAGGGGATTGTCCTACGAAGAAAGGTTAAGGGAAATCGGCCTGACGACACCGGAGGACAGGAGGGTCAGGGGAGACATGATAACGACATACAAAATACTGCATGGAATAGATAAGGTGGACAGACACGATATTCCAGAGAGGGGACACAGAATCAAGAGGTCACAATTGGAAGCTGAAGACTCAAACGAGTCACAGGGATGTTAGGAAGTATTTCTTAAGTCATAGTCGCCAGGAAGTGGAATAGTCTAGCAAGTGATGTAGTGGAGGCAGGAACCATACATAGCTTTAAGACGACAAAGCTCAAGGAGCAAAGAGAGAGAGAGAGAGAGAGAGGACCTAGTAGCGATCAGTGAAGAGGTGGGGCCAGGAGCTGAGTATCGACCCCTGCAACCACAATTAGGTGAGCACACACACACACACACACACACACACATCTACATACATATACAGGTGATCAGAGTTGAGTGATCTTAAATTACAAGTAATAAAAGAAGTGAACTGTCCTAAGTAATTAAAATAATTGAAAGAACTGTAACTCTTGAACGTCAGAGTCCTTAATTAACCACTACAATACCAGATCCTGAACGTTCGGAAATGTTTCTAAGGTCAGAAACACTGGTTTCAAGCATCATAGCCTCTCCCTCCCCGGCAAGACGCTTTCGACACAGGTCGAAGCTTTCAGCATGAAAGGCTCCTCGCTAGTAAAGAGTAAATGGTCACATTCTCCCGTGGTGGTGTATTGCCTGCCCGAGTGTAGTAGTCCTCAGTGTCGAGATTAAGGTGAAGGGTCACCAAAGAGAATCTTCCGGAAAAGAACGCAGGAAATCCACTCCCAGAAATGGAAAAAAGGTGGCGAGGAAAAAGGATAAGAAGGATCAAGAAAATAATTTCCGTGTGAAGAATAGGAAGACGCAGTCTCTCCGATTGGAGAACCTCACTTTCCGCTGTCATTTTTGGAGGGCGTATTGTTGTCCTGTGGGTGATCACATGATACTCTGAAATGTCAAACTTTCCCATGACATAAAAGGTTTTTATATTGAAACCTGGAGATGTGCAATTGCTCAGTAGTACATGACCAAAATAGTGCAGATGAAATAAATGACTTTCGAAATTGTAATAACACATCGGCCTGCAAGTTTTAGGACTCGTTCGTCGTGAGTTCGAGTCCCACCAGTTCTAAGAATAAATTAGAGATAAAATAGTTACTTCCACTACTGCACATAGCAGCCAAACACACAACTTTACAAATCCATTTAGCTTTTCTTCACAAAATTCCTTCAAATATATAACAGTGCCAGTCGGATTATATATTTGTTATTTACTTTAGTAATAACTGTGACAACTAAGTAAGAGCGCAGTGGCTGGAATATATCACCAGTAGGTACACAGTTGCTTTTAACTGTAATTGAAATAGTTCTGTTCTTCCTGGACCATTATGACTCAGTGATTGATAATAGTACAGAACCCATCAGAACACTCAGCTTGATGATAGTACAGAACCCATCAGAACACTTAGCTTGATAGTACAGGACCTGTCAGAACACTTAACTTGATAAATAATACAGGACCCATCAGAACACTCAGCTTGATAATACAGGACACATCAGAACACGGCTTGATAATACAGGGACCATCAAAACACACTGCTTAAAACAGGATCCATCAGAATGCGGCTGGATAATACAGGGCCCATCAAAGCACGGCTTGATAATACAGGGCCCATCAAAGCACGGTTTGATAATACAGGGCCCATCAAAGCACGGCTTGATAATACAGGGCCCATCAGAACACGGCTTAATAATAATACAGGACCCATCAAAACACGGCTTGATAATACAGGACCCATCAGAGCACGGCTTGATAATACAAGGAACATCAGAACACTGCTTGATAATACAGGGCCCATTAGAACACGGCTTGATAATAATACATGGCCCGTCTGAACACAGCTTAATAATTGTACAAGACCCATCAGAACACGGCTTGATAATACAGGGCCAATGATGACCTGTCAGAACACTTAGCTTGATAGTACAGGACCCATCAGAACTCTCAGCTTGATGATAGTACAGGACTCATCAGAACACTCAGCTTGATGATAATACAGGACCCATCGGAATCCTCAGCCTGATAATACAGGACCCATCAGAACACAGCTTGATAATACAGGGCCCATCAAAACACTGCTTAATACAGGACCCATCAGGACACGGCTTGCTAATAATACAGGACCCAACAGAGCACGGCTTAATAATACAGGGCCCATCAGAAGACGGCTTGATAATAGTACAGGACCCATCAAAACACAGCTTGATAACACAGGGCCCATCAAAACACTCTGCTTAATATAGGACCCATCAAAATACGGCTTGATAATACAGGACCCATCAGAGCACGGCTTGATAATGCAGGGCCCATCAGAAGAAGGCTTGATAATAGTACAGGACCCATCAGAACACGGCTTGATAATAGTACAGGACCCATCAGAACACAGCTTGATAATACAGCGCCCATCAGAACACTGCTTAATACAGGACCCATCAGGACACGGCTTGTTAATAATACAGGACCCATCAGGACACGGCTTGTTAATAATACAGGACCCATCAGGACACGGCTTGTTAATACAGGACCCATCAGAGCACGGCTTGATAATGCAGGGCCCATCAGAACACGGCTTGATAATACAGGGCCCATCAAAACACTCTGCTTAATATAGGACCCATCAAAATACGGCTTAATACAGGACCCATCAGAGCACGGCTTGATAATACAGGGTCCATCAGAACACGGCTTGATAATAGTAGAGGACCCATCAGAACACGGCTTGATAATAGTACAGGACCCATCAGAGCACAGCTTGATAATAATACAGGGACCATCAAAACACACTGCTTAATACAGGACCCATCAAAATACGGCTTGATAATAACACAGGGTCCATCAAAGCACGGCTTGATAATACAGGGCCCATCAGAACACGGCTTGATAATAGTACAGGACCCATCAGAACACGGCTTGATAATAGTGCAGTACCCATCAGAACACGGCTTGATAATAAAAGCCCCAACAAAACACGGCTTGATAATACAGGACCCATCAGAGCACGGCTTGATAATACAAGGGTCATCAGAACACGGCTTGATAATACAAGACCCATCAGAACGCTGCTTGATAATACAGGGCCCATTAGAACACGGCTTGATAATACATGGCCAGTCTGAACACGGCTTGATAATTGTACAAGACCCATCAGAACACGGCTTGATAATACAAGGCCCATGAGGACCTGTCAAAACACTTAGCTTGATAGTACAGGACCCATCAGAACACTCAGCTTGATGATAGTACAGGACCCATCAGAACAATCAACTTGATAATAATACAGGACCCATCGGAGCCCTCAGCCTGATAATACAGGGCCCATCAGTACACAGCTTGATAATACAGGGCCCATCAAAACACTGCTTAATACAGGACCCATCAGGACACGGCTTGCTAATAATACAGGACCCAACAGATCACGGCTTAATAATACAGGGCCCATCATAAGACGGCTTGATAATAGTACAGGACCCATCAAAACACAGCTTGATAATACAGGGCCCATCAAAACACTCTGCTTAATATAGGACCCATCAAAATACGGCTTGATAATACAGGACCCGTCAGAGCACGGCTTGATAATGCAGGGCCCATCAGAAGAAGGCTTGATAATAGTACAGGACCCATCAGAACACAGCTTGATAATACAGCGCCCATCAGAACACTGCTTAATACAGGACCCATCAGGACACGGCTTGTTAATAATACAGGACCTATCAGGACACGGCTTGTTAATAATACAGGACCCATCAGAACACGGCTTGTTAATAATACAGGATCCATCAGGACACGGCTTGTTAATACAGGACCCATCAGAGCACGGCTTGATAATACAGGGCCCATCAGAACACGACTTGATAATACACAGCCCATCACAACACTCGGCTTAATATCGGACTCATCAGAACATGGCTTGATAATACAGGACCCATGAAAGCACGGCTTAATAATACAGGGTCCATCAGAACACGGCTTGATAATAGTACAGGACCTATCAGAACACAGCTTGATAATACAGGGCCCATCAAAACACACTGCTTAATATAGGACCCATCAGAATACGGCTTGATAATACAGGTCCCATCAGAACACGGCTCGATAATACAGGGCCCATCAGAGCACGGCTTGATAATACAGGGCCCATTAGAACACGGCTTGATAGTACAGGACCCATCAGAACACTGCTTGATAATACAGGGCCCATCAGAACACGGCTTGATAATACAGGGCCCATCAGAACACGGCTTGATAATACAGGGCCCATCAGAACACGGCTTGATAATACAGGGCCCATCTGAACACGGCTTGATAATACAGGGCCCATCAGAACACGGCTTGATAATAGTACAGGACCCATAATAACACGGCTTGATAATACAGGACCCATCAGAACACTGCTTGATAATACAGGGCCCATCAGAACACGGCTTGATAATACAGGGCCCATCAGAACACGGCTTGATAATACAGGGCCCATCTGAACAGGGCTTGATAGTACAGGACCCATCAGAACACAGCTTGATAATACAGGACCCATCAGAACACTGCTTGATAATACAGGGCCCATCAGAACACGGCTTGATAATATAGGGCCAATCAGAACACGGCTTGATAATACAGGGCCCATCTGAACACGGCTTGATAATACAGGGCCCATCAGTACACGGCTTGATAATAGTACAGGACCCATAATAACACGGCTTGATAATACAGGACCCATCAGAACACTGCTTGATAATACAGGGCCCATCAGAACACGGCTTGATAATATAGGGCCCATCAGAACACGGCTTGATAATACAGGGCCCATCTGAACACGGCTTGATAATACAGGGCCCATCAGAACACGGCTTGATAATAGTACAGGACCCATCAGAACACTGCTTGATAATACAGGGCCCATCAGAACACGGCTTGATAATACAGGGCCCATCTGAACACGGCTTGATAATACAGGGTTCATCAGAACACGGCTTGATAATAGTACAGGACCCATAATAACACGGCTTGATAATACAGGACCCATCAGAACACTGCTTCATAATAAAGGGCCCATCAGAACACGGCTTGATAATACAGGGCCCATCAGAACACGGCTTGATAATAATACATGTCCCATAATAACACGGCTTGATAATACAGGGCCCATGAGAACACTGATAATAATACAGGGCCCATCTAAACACTCAGAATTTGATAATAGTACTGGAGCGATCAGAACGTCGTACAGGCTTCATTTCCAATTTTAGGAATCTAATATTTACGAGTTGTATATTGGGACTTGAGTAATCATATGTAACTCCATACGGTGATAAAAGTGTGTTTGTGTGTGTGGGCGGGGGGAGGTGCACATTGGAAGGCGCTGTACACATCACTGTGTATACCTCTGATATATTGGTGATGGTGATTCCCAGGTTCTTTTCTCTTACTAATATTTGAAGGTTCTGTGTCGTTATGCAGTGCTCAGGTGCTCCTTCTCTCCTTATAACCTTGCATTTGTTGGTGTTGAAATGTAGTAGTGTTATGTGTGATTACCTCCGTAGCTTAACCAAATCTCCCCCAGAGTCTGTTTTTGGTTCTCATTAAGTTTAAGTTTTCAGCAAACACATGAAATATTAAATCACTGCTGGTGAAAACTATTAGAAACAACAGTGGTCCCCAGTTCAGGTCCTTGAGAGACCTCGCTCATCACTCCCGGCATAGACCTATGGCTGAGAGCTCCCACTCTTCCATTCATTCTCACACCCGTTCCAGCGGTATAGATGTCACTGTTATCAACTACCAAAGTAACAAGGCATTGTTTACCCCCAGATGGATGGTTATAACTTAAAGTAGGTGAGTAATGTCAGTGGGCATCTCCTGCTCTTGTGTTTACGAAAGTGTTGAGTGCAATCATCTGTGTAGGCACCGTATTCCACTATGAGACGAAACATTTCGTTGATGTGGACATTACATAACAAGGAACCAAACTAGCACTGATTGATTACCTAAGAGAGATTGCTTCAGTAATAGCTACCATAAGAGCTCTATGACCCTTTCGGTTTAGATATCAAACATAAAGGTAAAAATTTAATTCAGCCAGAAATTTCCAGTGCTTTTAGTAGTTCCAGGAAATCCGGATGCCATACCTAGTTAAAGGCACCAGCAGTGTTCAGTGCAGCTACAAAGCTGATCTTAGATTCATCCATTGACTGGCGCTGCAGGGTAGAGATGGTCAACAGATCATAACATTTACCATTATTATTTCTCCAGAATTATTAACTAAATAATGATAAACCATATTTATGATGGTGCACATTTAAATATGTTGTAGTCTACATCTTAGATAAAAAAAACACGATTCACACTAACAACACTACACAGTTAAAATCTTTATATTACCTTAAAATACCGTGTTCCCGGAGGAAAGGTTCACTCTGATGGGCGGAGCGTCCCTCAGAGGTACTCTGCAGATGAGTCTACCCACACACACTGTCTTGTGGTGCTTTCCTTAATGCTCACCTGCTGTGTGCGTGCGAGTTTGGTACCGTTTTTCAAAGGTACTTGTCGATAGACACGTGTGTGTGTGTGTGTGTTTCTAAGCATCAGACGAGTTGTAAACGCCAAGGCCGAGCTCTGAGAGTAGAAAATCTCTCAGAACTCATCAAAGGTAAAGTTAAAGGGACCGACACACTAGACTCTGGAGACACCTCTTACAGTTAGTGGGATGCGTCGTCTACCTTTTCTAAGTATTAGACTTAACATTAGCGGCTTCTGGCAACGATAGTCAAACCAAGGCTGAGCTGAAGGCTTCATGACACACTGCCGGTTAGGGATGTATTTATGTTGGAGATTTAAGTTATGTATAGTGAAGGCGTTCACTTATTTATAACATTTGGAGTCGTCATGATCCAAGCAATGGGCCGGCCAGTTTCCTTTCACCAGGTTGTGCACGATGATTCTTCATGTTCAGGTAAGTTCTCCGGGCACATCCTGGCCCGGGTTTTCTCCATGTGGTGACCCGGACCACGATGATTCTTCCCGTCGTTCAGCTCTGCGCTCTCTCTGTCTCTCTCTCTGTCTCTGTCTCTCGCTCTTTCTGTCTGTCTGCTCTCTCTCTGTCTGCTCTCTGTCTGTTCTCTGTCTGCTCTCTCTCTGTCTGCTCTCTCTGTGCTCTCTCTGCTCTGCTCTCTCTCCTCTCTCTGCTCTTTGCTCTCTCTCTGCGTGCTCTCTCTGCGTGCTCTCTCTGCTCTCTCTCTGCTCTCTCTCTGCTCTCTCTCTTTTTGTTTCTCTTTCTCTGTCTACTCTCTCTCTGCCATCCAAAAATTGACGATATATTCTGGATGGAACTTTCCGAGGGGAAACAGTGTAGAGGAAACCTGGAGTAGATTCATGAATAAATTTCCATCTCTCGATAAGGATAATACCAAAAGAAAGTCAAACGAAGCAAAGAAAACACAAAGGGAGTCTAGGGGACACAGCCTCAAGCAGTGTGCAAACCAAGTAGGATTACACGGAGAATAATAAAGAAACAGTAGGCTTAGAATTATTGAAAATAAAATCCAGGGAATATTATTTTAATACCCAGCAAAAGAAAATCAATAATTTGAAGTTGTTAAGACCTTAGGAATAAATCAGTAGTAGGCTTAGAATAATTTGAAATAAAATTTTGCCTAATTTTGTGATTAATTCTCACACAAATTTAGTAAATTTAAAAAGGTTAATGCGTAAAGAATAATACATAAGAAAATGGCCACCTTAAAATACAGTTTTCGATACACTCTTGTTGATAATTTTGGAAACATTCCAGGAACATAAAATTATTGAGTCAGGATAAAATTATTGGCACGTACAGATAATATTGTAGAAGCATACCTTGACAGTAAGATTATAGAATGTGTAGACCAGAAAATTATTGAATAATTTGTAAACCAGAAAATTATAGAATAATATGTAGACCAGAAAATTATGTAAATATGTCTTATACCACAAAGTTTCTTAAAAACGTCAGGAAATGACGAACAAATTTTGATGAAATTAATGAGAGGAGGATGAAGAATTGCATAGCTTTCTCTCTTCTCTCTCTCATAAAGTACACCAGCTGCAATAAATTCATTTCGTTAAGTATTATGTATACATACATGTGTATATATATATATATATATATATATATATATATATATATATATATATATATATATATATATATATATATATATATATATATCGTACTTGAAAATTCATCGCCCTCAGTTTCACGTTGTTTAACATTCCCGTTTTTCAAACTTTTCGTCGTAAAAATGTAATTAAGAGTCAGATATTGGCAGGTATCTCGCTCTCTCCCGTCAAACTTTTCAACTGAACGTTACGGCTCCTGAGTTTAGCGCCGCTGAGAACCTTGACGAGTTCTGTGACGCCAGCAAATGTCTCATTTTAGTACCCAGATACTGTAGCTGTTCCGATTTGTGGAGATTTAGAACCTTCGGTGCGCACCTTCTGTTGGTGTTAGTATTCGTGTAAATTTTGAACCTTTAGTGGCTGTTCAAAAATGGAGAGATTTCGAACCTTTAGTGCGTGTCTTTTGTGGTTCGAATATGTGGAGATTTCTAACCTTTAATGCGTACTAACTGTGGAGGTTTAAATTAGTTTCTTAATACTTCTGTGTCTTTCTTTTCGTGATTTTTTTAAGTTGCAATCTGCACTGTTCTAAATATTTTTAATCATTTTATTGTGTGAATGTTCGATTTTGAAAAATATGAGAAAATTTGTGAGAGAAGGTTTATTCCAAACAAAAATTATTATGAGAAATTCTAATTGTTTGTAAGTTTGTGTCAGGCATCCCTTGTTGCCAGTCACCGAGTTGTATTGCTTTTTGGTAGTTAGATAATATTCAGTGTTAATATATATTAGAAGTATTAATCAGTATGGGGTAGGTTAATAATATTATTTGGTATGGGATGGGTCGGGGGTAATATTAATCAGAATGAAGTGGGTGGATTGTAATATTAATCAATATTGGGTAGGCAGATGGCAGTATTAATCAATATGGGGTGGGTGGTAATATTAATCATTATGGTGCTGGTGGATGGTAATATTTATCAGTATGGGGTAGGTGGATGGTAATATGTGGTTAGAGAGTAATATTAATCAGCATGTGGTGGGTTGGGAGTAATATTAATCAGTATGTGGTGGGTGGGGAGTAATATTAATCAGTATGTGGTGGGTGGTGTGGAGGTGATCATTATGCATAATAAAATGAATGAATGAACGGTCTCAGTATCTTTTAGATTCCTTCATTTTAGGTATAGTTAATTAAGGACCAAAGTCTTATCATCACATGCCCAGGACTCCTGATCTTATGGGACTAGTTAGCGCTACGACAGGCGTGTTGAAGTACTTACGTCCGTAACTACCTCATGTGTCACTCCTAAGAGTTGTTGACGTGTCACAAGAAAAGCGAACGTTCGATCATTTTTGTTGTTCTGACATAAGTTTTGAAAGTGAATATTGGCTGTGAGCAGTTTGCTGCATTCTTGACTGTAAAGATGATTTGCAGTCCTGTTATTTCATCGTCATAAGAGTGGGTGTTGGGGTGGGTGTTGGGGTGGGTGACAGGGTGGGTGAAGCATCTAACTTGAATATCTTAATGACACGATGCATTAACTGTTATCACAGTAATATCATCTTTATGGCCTAGGCAGACATTACCAAGCTGTCGGTCTGTCTCTCTCTCTCTCTCTTCCAAATAAATGAGGCTGAGGAATAACACAAGGAAGTAACGAGACCAATAAATAGCGTGGCTCTAATAAGGAAATTCCTTTGACATTCTTCCTCGACTCTATGGCCTAAGTAAATCCTTAACCACTCACCCCACGCCCTCTCATCCATACACCCTCTTGCCCCATCACTCTTCACCCCTACGCCTCCTCAGCACCCGACGCCCTATCATTCACCCCTCAGGACTTGTCACCCAAGATTTGATCCCCATGTGTGTGCGTGCTCACCTAATTGTGGTTGCAGGGGTCGAGACTCGGCTCCTGGTCCCGCCTCTTCACTGAGTGCTACTAGGTCCTCTCTCTCCTTGCTCCATGAGCTTTATCATACCTCATCTTAAAGCTATCTATGGTTCCTGCCTCCACTACGTCACTTGTTAGGCTATTCCACTTCCTGACTACTCTATGACTGAAGAAATACTTCCTAACATCCCTTTGACTCATCTGGGTCTTCTACTTCCAATTGTGACCCCTCGTTTGTGTGTCCCCTATCTGGAACATCCTGTCTGTCCACCTTGTCTATTCCACGCAGTATTTTGTATGTTGTTATCATGTCTCCCCTGTCCTCCAGTGTCGTCAGGCCGATTTCCCTCAACTTTTCGTCGTAGGACATTCCCCTTAGCTCTGGAACTAACCTTGTCGCAAACATTTGCACTCTAATTTCTTAACTTGCTTGATCAAGTGTGGGTTCCAAACAGGTGCTGCATACTCCAATATAGGCCTGACGTATACGGTGTACAGTGTCTTAACGATTCCTTACTAAGGAATCGGAACACTATTCTCAGGTTTGCCAGGCGCCCATATGCTGCAGCAGTTATCTGGTTGATGTGTGCTTCCGCAGACATGCTCGGTGTTATACTCACCCGCAGATCTTTCTCCTTGAGCGAGGTTTGCAGTCTTTGGCCACTTAGCCTATACTTCGTCTACGGTCTTCTTTGCCCTTCCTCGACCTTCATGACTTTGTATTTAGCGGGGTGGGTGTGTGTGTGCGCCCGCACACAGCTGGAGAAAGTAACAAATGTGATTTCACAGTGATCAGTATTGTTCTTAATATACGTCAACGACCTATCAGAGGCAGTTAAGATGTACGTATCAGTGTTGAAGATGCGAAACTAATGAGAAAACCAAGAAGGGAAGTGTACATTGGTAACCGCCAGGCAGACCTCTACAGAGTGCGGACGTGATTAAACAAGTGGCTACTCGATATGGAAACAGTGAGGGCAGACTGTATACAGAGTACAGCATGTGCGGAGCGAATCTACAAGTATCAGAGTGAATTAACCCTGTTGGAGAATACATCAAGCATATCGCCAGAAAAAAAAAACATGGGCAGTAAAGCATGAGTGACATGTGTAAGCTGGGAAAACCTCAGAATAGCATTTAGGACTTTAAGAATCATTCAGAGCCTTAAATAAGACATGTTTTAGGCCAGTCGTTCAGTACGCGGCCCCAACATGAAGTCCACACCTGGTCAAACATATGAAGATTAAAAGGGCCAGTACCAGAACTGACAGTAATGCACTATGAGAAACTTTGAAGCAAATGAACCTGACGATTTAAGCGAAGAATAGAACAAGTAGAGATATGATTCTGTGATCCAAAATCTTCAGGGAAATTGATAGGGTTCATAGTGTCAGACTAAATTCTAAGGACCAGGATCAAGGGAACACAGGTGGAAGCTGGAGACACAGAATGAGCCATAGGCATGTAAGACAGTATTTTATTAGTCTCAGGGTGGTTGACTAGTGGAATGACTTGGATGGGGCAGTGGTATACCTAAGAAGCCAGAAGTCAGTGATGCCTTTCATTGTGGTCTAGGAAGATACACACACACATGCAAATACAACAGGCCTAGTGTCTAATCGACATGTGCCTAGGACAAAATGGTAACTAACACACACAAGCTAATACTATGCACCCCACAACTTTTCCCCCCTCACCGTTAAACTGTGCTGACGGAACTAATTACATGACTTAATTGTTCTATTTAGTGGGCGGGTGTGCGGCAATTGTGTGATAACTACCGCTAAGCATAGTGTGAGGCAGTAGTCATAGTGCCCTTAGTGTCCCTTTCTCTCGCGTTCCCCCTTCCCCTGTCTATCTTATCATGCGTGCCTATCTCTCGAATCTCTTCTTTTACATTACTATGATAGCAGACACTACAGATGCTCTAAAATATCAGACACACTAAGACAGCAGATAATGATACTTTTTACTCAGTACTGTGAGACTGTACTTACAATATACTGTGTAATAATGACAGATGACGGAGACAGCCACAGTGAGTACAGAAAAAAAACAACTAATTTAAGCTGATTAAAAACTCATCCCTTTGATGTAAGAATCAAAGACTATCTTGTTTTCTTGTTTCCTCTAAGGAAGCTGAAGTTCTAAAGATACTCGGTTATTATCTTAAAGATGCTGACTAAACTTCATATTTAATTAAGATGAGTTAGGGTGTTCCGTAGCTCGATTGCTAACACTTAACTCACGCACCGAGGTCCGTGGTTCGATCTCCAGTACGGGTGAAAAACATTAGGACGTGTATTACAAAAAAAGTTATTTTTAAGATGTAGTTTACTCTATTACAAAATGAGTTCGGGATACATAAATACACGTTAAAATAAATTAATCTTTAATATTATA
Organism: Cherax quadricarinatus; assembly: GCF_038502225.1. Taxonomy (NCBI): domain Eukaryota; kingdom Metazoa; phylum Arthropoda; class Malacostraca; order Decapoda; family Parastacidae; genus Cherax; species Cherax quadricarinatus. The sequence continues at coordinate 33,100,458 of NC_091316.1, read as the reverse complement.
TAAAAACCAACTATCTTTGGTCTAGAGGTATTTTCTAAATAAACATTTGATATTATATACATGTTACAATAATAAATTATAATTAACATTTAAAATAATTTCCGACCGTACACACAGGGTACAACTATATCAGACACTACTGTGTTTATATATCTAAAATAAATTGTAAGTAACATATTTTCAATAATAAATTAGTCAACTGTCTCACGACACCCTAATGACGCTCCATCTCAACCGTGTCCCTTGACACCCTTTTCTGTGTCACACGACACCCTTTTCTCTGCGTCATACACTTTCTTAACTGTGTCACCCTTGACACCCTGCGACACACTCACACAGCGTCTTTCTCGAGGCCAGTCACATGACACTATTCAATGTACACTACAACCTGACCATCTTCAGTGTCACACGACACCCTATTCTTCTCAGTGTTCCACTACGGTCCTGTAGCATATCTCAGCGTTACACTCCATCATACTTGCTTAAGTGTCACACTGCGGTCCTAGCCCAGTTCAGTGTCACACTCCAACCTTTTCTTCACGTAGTGTCCCACTAAAACAGCATCCGATGACTCCGGCCCACAGTTGACCAGCGTAGGAGGCGAGTCCACAGACATCACCTGGTAATCCTATAAATACTCTTTAAGGCCGGCAGAAGCACACCGTAAGATGGTCTGGCGAGTACTATCTACCGCCTTCAAGACCAATTGACAAATACTATTTACAGAACACCATGCTGCGAGCTCACTGAGTGCGGCCGTCAAGTAACTGAGGCCATCAGACTCAGTGAGGTGCGGTGAGCGGTTCTTCTAAAATCAGTAGAAGCCTAGTAGGCCTGCTGCTGTGCTCCTCCATTCTTATGTTCTTATATAGGCTTTGAGGAGTATGAGAATACATGCAACACGAAAGCTTCTGGGGCTGTGGGAAGAGACAGGTGGGTTATAGTTGGTGTCGCTGATGCAAGCAAGTCACAGAAATGCTGTCTGTGAAATCCACCTACTGTAAGCCTCGTAGCTCAGTGATGCAGCGTTCGACCTGCTACAATCCAGGACCACGGTTCGAATCTCCGCCCATTCTTCTTTTTATTCACTGACAGTCGTTCATTACGATTTGCGTTTACACAACATGAAGACTAAATACTGTAGATGCGATGCATAGTTATACAACACTAACATCAGTTATTATACAACATTAACTATTATACAATATTTATAACAATTAATATCACATGTTATGAGATAAAATACGATACACTCCTTCACTATATAAAGTGATAAATATTTTTAGAGTATATTTTTTATTAATACAAGTAATGTAAGTTGAAGTATAACGAAGCCGACATGAAGCAGACACCTGTGTTAATTAAACGTAATAATAAAGGTCTCGACAGTTATTCAATTTCTTCCTCTTATATAATATATATATTTTTCAACGAACCGGCCGTATCCCACCAAGGCAGGGCGGCCCAAAAAGAAAAACGAAAGTTTCTCTTTTTAAATTTAGTAATTTATACAGGAGAAGGGGTTACTATCCCTTTGCTCCCGGCATTTTAGTCGCCTCTTACAACATGCATGGCTTACGGAGGAAGAATTCTGTTCCACTTCCCCATGGAGATAAGAGGAAATAAATAAGAACAAGAAAGAAAATAGAAGAAAACCCAGTATATATATATATATATATATATATATATATATATATATATATATATATATATATATATATATATATATATATATATATATACATATATATATATATATATATATATATATATATATATATATATATATATATATATATATATATATATAATTTTTTTCAAGAAGTCGGCCGTCTCCCACCTACGCAGGGTGACCCCAAAAGAAAGAAAATCCCCAAAACGAAAATACTTTCATTATCATTCAACACTTTCACCTCACTCGCACATAATCACTGTTTTTGCAGACGCGCCCAGAACACAACAGTTTAGAAGCATATTTAGAGATACAATATAAAAAGTGACCTGAAATAATATAAACTCCCTATAGAATATAATATCAGGGCCCCAATTTATATATATATATATATATATATATATATATATATATATATATATATATATATATATATATATATATATATACAAACACTGATCTCTGGCTGAAGGAGACTCGAACCTACGAACCTTGGAACAAGGTACGCAGTGCTATACCAAACTCACCACACTGGACCAATACCTTGCAGTCCAGCTTGCGCTAGACTTTGATCCAAGGCGTACCTTGTTCCAAGGTTAGTAGGTTCGAGTCTCCTTCAGCCAGAGATCAGTGTTTGTGTACATTTCGCCTGCTCTTGCGAATTCCTTGCATTGTTAAAATCTCTAGTAAGGCTGATGCATGCAGGGGATGAGATGAAAAGCTGTAAGCCTTCTCCCTGAAAGCTGGCTGCCTTGGATCAAAGTCTAGCGCAAGCTGGACTCCAAGGTATTGGTCCAGTGTGGTGAGTTTGGTATAGCACTGCGTACCTTGTTCCAAGGTTCGTAGGTTCGAGTCTCCTTCAGCCAGAGATCAGTGTTTGTGTACATTTCGCCTGCTCTTGCGAATTCCTTGTGTATATATACTATATATATATATACCGTCCTATTACACATCCTTCCAAACTGCCAACATCCCAAACCACTCGTTTATAGTGCAGGCATTGTACTTCCCATTTCCAGAACTCAAGTCCGGCTATATAAAAATAACCGGTTTCCGTGAATCCCTTCACTAAATATTACGCTGCACATACTCCAACAGCTTGTCAGGTCCCAAAAACTATTCGTCTCCATTCACTCCTATCTAACACATTCATGCACGCTTGCTGGAAGTCCAAGGCCTTCGCCCACAAAATCTCCTTTAACCCCCTCCCTCCAACTTTTCGAGGACGACCCCTACCCCGCCTTCCTTCCTCTACAGATTTATACGCTCCCCATGTCATTCTACTTTGATCTGTTCTCTCTAAATGACCAAACCACCTCAACAACCCCTCTTCAGCCCTCTAATACTTTTATTAACTCCACACCTTCTCCTAATTTCCACACTGCGAATTCTCTGCATAATATTTACACCACACATTGCCCTTAGACAGGACATCTCCACTGCCTCTAGCCGCCTCCTCGCTGCAGCATTTACAACCCAAGCATCACACCCATATAAGAGGGTTGGTACCACTATACTATCATACATTCCCTTCTTTACCTCCACTGAAAAAGTTTTTTGTCTCCACATATACCTCAATGCACCACTTACCTTTTTTCCCCTCATCAATTCTATGGTTAACCTCATCCTTCATATACCCATCTGCTGACACATCAACTCCCAAATATCTGAAAAAATTCGCATCTTCCATACTCCCTCTCTCCAATGTGATATCCAACTTTTCTTTAAATCATTTGATACTCTCATCACCTTACTCTTATGTATGTTCACTTTCAGTTTTCTACCTTTGCACACACTCCCAAACTCGTCCTCTAACCTTTGCAACTTTTCTTTAGAATCTCCCATAAGCACAGTATCATCAGCAAAAATGAACTGTGTCAACTCCCATTTTGTATTTGATTCCCCATAATTTAATCCCACCCCTCTCCCGAACACCCCAACATTTACTTCTTTTACAAACCCATCTATAAATATATTCAGCAACCATGGTGACATTACACATCCCTGTCTAATACCTACTTTTACCGGGAAGTAATCTCCCTCTCTTCTACACACCCTAACCTGAGCCTCACTACCCTCATAAAAACCCTTTACAGCATTTAGTTACTGCCTACTCCATACACTTGCAACATCTGCCACATTGCTCCCCTATCCACTCTATCATATGCCTTTTCTAAATCCATTAATGCAATGAAAACTTCCCTACCTTTATCTAAATACTGTTCACATATATGCTTCAATGTAAACACTTGATCTACACATCCTGTACCCACTCTAAAACCTCCTTTCCGCAATCCTACTTTCTGTCTTACCTCTAATTCTTTAAAATCTTACCTCTGTTTTTTTTTTTTTTTTAATTTTTTTTGTCCCCCATCCCTTTATATAAAGGAACTAGACATGCTCTCTGCCAGTCCCTAGGTACCTTCCCCTCTTCCATACATTTATTAAACTAAAACGCCAACCACTCCAACACTATACCCTCCCTGCTTTTAATATTTCTGTCATGATCCCGTCATTTCCAGCTGCTTTACCCCCTTTCATTCTGCGTAATGCCTCACGCACCTCCCCCACCCTCACATCCTGCTCTTCTTCACCCCTAAAAGATGTTATACCTCCTTGGCCAGTGCATGAAATTACCGCCTCTTTCTTCGTCGACATTTAAAAATTCCTCAAAATATTGCTGCCATCTACCCAATACCTCCAACTCCCAATCTACTAACTCCCCTACTCGGTTTTTAACTGACAAATTCATTCGTTCCCGAAGCTTTCTTAATTTGTTTCTCACTCCAAAACTTTTTCTTGTTTTCATTAAAATTTCTTGACAGTGCCTCTCCAACTCTATCATCTGCTCTCTTTTTGCACTCTCACCACTTTCCTAACCTTTCTTTTACTCTCCATATACTCTGCTCTTCTTATAACACTTCTGCTTTGTAAAAACCTCTCATAAGTTACCTTTTCCTCTTTTATCACACCCTTTACTTCAACATTCCACCAATCACTCCTCTTTCCTCCTGCACCCACCCTCCTATAGCCACAAACTTCTGCCCCACATTTTAATACTGCATTATTAAAACTATTCCAACCCTCTTCAACCCCCCCCCCCACTGCTCATACTTGCACCAGCCCACCTTTCTACCAATAGTTGCTTATATCTCACCCTAACTTCTTCCTCCCTTAGTTTATACACTTTCACCTCTCTCTTACTTCTTGTTTCCATTTTCTTTTTGTCCCATCTACCTCTTACTCTAACTGTAGCTACAACTAAATAATGATCCGATATATCCATTGCCCCTCTATAAACATGTACATCCTGAAGCCTACCCATCAACCTTTTATCCACCAATATATAATCTAACAAACTACTTTAATTACGTGCTATATCATACCTTTTATACTTATCCTCTTTTTCATGAAATATGTATTACTTATTACCAAACCTCTTTCTACACATAGCTCAATTAAAGGCTTCCCATTTTCATTTACCCCTGGCACCCTCAAATTTACCTACTACTCCCTCCACAACATTTTTACTCACAGTAGCATTGAAATCCCCAACCACAACTACTCTCACACTTGATTCAAAACTCCCCTATGCACTCGCTCAACATTTCCCAAAATCTATCTCTCTCCTCTACACTTCTCTCTTCTCCAGGTGCATAAATGCTTACTATAAGCCACTTTCCACATCCAACCCTTATTTTACTCCACATAATCCTTGAATTAATACGTTTGTATTCCCTCTTTTCCTGCATAACTTATCCTTCAACATTATTGCTACTCCTTTAGCTCGAACTTTATTTGAAACCCCTGACCCAATCCCATTTATTTCTCCCCACTAAAACTTTTCAAGCCCATTCAGCTTTGTTTCACTTAAAGCCAGGACATCCAGCTTCTTCTCATTCATAACATTTACAATCGTCTCTTTATCATTCTCACAACATCCACGCACATTCAAACATCCCACTTTGATGGTTTTCTTCTTGTATATATATTATGTATAGTGTGTGTGTGTACTCACCTAGTTGTGGTTGCAGGGATCGATTCATAGCTCCTGGCCCCGCCTCTTCACTGGACTCTATTGGGTCCCTCTCCCTCCACCATGAGCTTTATCATACCTCTGCTTAAAACTATGAATGGAATCTGCCTCCACTACATCGCTTTCCAAACTGTTCCACTTCCTGACTACTCTGTGGCTGAAGAAATACTTCCTAACATCCCTGTGATTCATCTGTGTCTTCAATTTCTAACTGTCCCCCCTTGTTGCTGTGTCCCATCCCTGGAACATTCTGTCTCTGTCCACCTTGTCATTTCATCTCCGTATTTTATGCCTTTGTCCCCCCTATCTCCCCTGTTCTCCAGTGTCGTCAGGTCGATTTCCATTAACCTCTCCTCGTAGGACATACCCCTTAGCTCTGGGACTAATCTTGTTGCAAACCTTTGCACTTTTTCTAGTTTCTTTACGTGCTTGGCTAGATGTGGGTTCCAAACTGGTGCCGCATACTCCAGTATGGGCCTAACATACACAGTGTACAGGGCCCTGAACGATTCCTTATTAAGATGTCGGAATTCTGTTCTTAGGTTTGCTAGGTGCACGTATACTGCAGCAGTTATTTGGTTGATGTGCGCTTCAGGAGATGTGCCTGGTGTTATACTCACCCCAAGATCGTTTTCCTTGAGTGAGGTTTGTAGTCTCTGTCCGACTAGGCTGTACTCCATCTGCGGTCTTCTTTGCCCTTCCCCAATCTTCATGACTTTGCACTTGGAGTTGAACTCCAGGAGCCAATTGCTGGACCAGGCCTGCTGCCTGTCCAGTGTGTGTGTGTGTGTGTGTGTGTGTGTGTGTGTGTTTCATTTCCACCTTGTGGGTTTCCTCTCAGCATTGACAAGTCTTCATTACTCTTTATTAACTATCTCTTATTTCTTTATTTTAGAGGTTTTGACATAAAAATGAAATATGATGCAGAATACATTACCAGATACATAAACATAGTTGTATCTCCTTCGTGCCTTGCAAATTAAACATTTATACTATCAAGCAAATGACGCTGCTTGTAGTTATAATAGATTTTCACTGACATCTTGTTGTTTTATTGTATTTACAACTAGCTAG
>NC_091316.1:33023676-33088676 GCF_038502225.1 Cherax quadricarinatus | reverse complement strand
GTACACACACACACACATATATATATATATATATATATATATATATATATATATATATATATATATATATATATATATATATATATATATATATATATATATATATATATATATATAAACTATTCAAGTCTTTCAATGGTTCTGCGTTGGAAACTTAGTGTTTTCATTTGTGTAGTTTATAAATTAGCGTAGGTCCAAAAAGGTTTTATAGTACATTAAAATCATAATTAAATTTTAAATACTTAATCTAGCATTTAAAAAAAATATATTAATGTTATAAGCAGCAGTCTGAAAAAAAACATAAATGTATTTCCTGGGAGTGATCTTGAGAAGGTCTGGACCACAGACCAAGATTGTAAAGGGAGTGAGAGTGGTCTAGATGGCACCCCCGGGAGCCAGACCCTCCCGGCGAGGTGGGGGTTGAGGCCTTACACCAGCACTTCTCCCAGCAAACATCCTTCGTAAAACGTTTTTACCCACATTTTTAGATGATTTTCGAATACGTTATCTGCGCTGGCCGTAGCAGATTTCCCTCCCCCCCTTCCCTCTTTTAGAACTGCGATGGCGGGCTTGTATTTGAATGTCAAAGGAGTGGAGACATAGACTGGGAAATATATTGCATCAGCATTACGAGGGACTCAGTATTTATACTAGCTCGGCCGGGCTGGCCTGGGCCAACGCTATTCATGAAAGCTTTGGCTTTTGCCCCTTTCTCGACTGGCTTTTCACAAGGCCTTCTTTCATGGCTTTCATAACGTTGGTAAACAGATTACGCATTGTCTGTGACCTAGCTGGATTTTACCACTATGTTCATAGCATGTTCCTAGCATGTGCCCACCATGTTTACACCATGTTCTTAGCGTGTTCCTACCATGTTTACACCATGTTCTTAGCGTGTTTTTAGCATGTTTACACCATGTTCTTAGCGTGTTTCTAGTATGCTCTTACCATGTCCCTAGTATGTACCATGTTACTAACGTGTTCCCAGCATGTTCTCATCAAGATCCCACCATGTTCCTAACATGTTCTCACCATGTTCTTAGCATGTTCTCACCATGTTCCCAGCATGTTCTCATCAAGATCCTACCATGTTCCTAATATGTTCTCACCATGTTCTTAGCATGTTCTCACCATGTTCCTAGCTGTTCTCACCATGTTCCTAGCATGTTCTCACCATGTTCCTAGCATGTTCTCACCATGTTCTTAGCATGTTCTCATCAAGATCCTAGCATGTTCTGACCGTGTTTCTAGCATGTTCTGACCGTGTCTCTAGCATCTCACCGTGTTCCTATCATGTTCTCACCGTGTTCCTATCATGTTCTCACCGTGTTCATATCATGTTCTCACCGTGTTCCTATCATGTTCTCACCATGTTCCTAGCACGTTCTCACCGTGTTCCTATCATGTTCTCACCGTGTTCCTATCATGTTCTCACCGTGTTCCTATCATGTTCTCACCGTGTTCCTATCATGTTCTCACCGTGTTCCTATCATGTTCTCACCGTGTTCCTATCATGTTCTCCCCATGTTCCAAACATGTTCTCACCATGTTCCAAACATGTTCTCACCATGTTCCTAAAATGTTCTCACCATGTTCCTAACATGTTCTCACCATGTTCCTAGCATGTTCTCACCATGTTCCTAGCATGTTCTCACCATGTTTCTAGCATGTTCTCACCATGTTTCTAGCATGTTCTCACCATGTTCCTAGCATGTTCTCACCATGTTCCTAGCATGTTCTCACCATGTTCCTAACATGTTCTCACCATGCTCCAGGCATGTTCTTACCATATTCCTATCGTGTTCTCACCATGTTCCTATCATGTTCTCACCATGTTCCTAACATGTTCTCACCATGTTCCTAGCATGTTCTTACCATGTTCCGAACATGTTCTCACCAAGATCCTATCATGTTCTCACCATGTTCCTACCATGTTCTTACCATGTTCATAGCATGATCCTACCATTTTTCCCAGAAAGTTCCCACCATGTTCCCTTGGTGTTCCTACTATATTCCTACCATGTCGCACCATATTATCATGGTGTTCCCGGTGTGCTCCCATTGTATTCTCGTCAAGTTATCAGCAAGTATACTGAGTTTATTTCGTCAGCTGCTGATACCAAGATGAACCCAGTGAAATAAATTATTTACTCACCTAATAAGTGTTTTAAATTAAGAGGCACGTAAGTTCCTCTGTCTTCTAATAAGAGGCACGTAAGTTCCTCTGTCTTCTAATAAGAGGCACGTAAGTTCCTCTGTCTTCTAATAAGAGGCACGTAAGTTCCTCTGTCTTCTAATAAGAGGCACGTAAGTTCCTCTGTCTTCTAATAAGAGGCACGTAAGTTCCTCTGTCTTCTAATAAGACCCACGTAAGTTCCTCTGTCTTCTAATAAGAGGCACGTAAGTTCCTCTGTCTTCTAATAAGAGGCACGTAAGTTCCTCTGTTTTCTAATAAGAGGCACGTAAGTTCCTCTGTCTTCTAATAAGAGGCACGTAAGTTCCTCTGTCTTCTAATAAGAGGCACGTAAGTTCCTCTGTCTTCTAATAAGAGGCACGTAAGTTCCTCTGTCTTCTAATAAGAGGCACGTAAGTTCCTCTGTCTTCTAATAAGAGGCACGTAAGTTCCTCTGTCTTCTAATAAGAGGCACGTAAGTTCCTCTGTCTTCTAATAAGAGGCACGTAAGTTCCTCTGTCTTCTAATAAGAGGCACGTAAGTTCCTCTGTCTTCTAATAAGACCCACGTAAGTTCCTCTGTCTTCTAATAAGAGGCACGTAAGTTCCTCTGTCTTCTAATAAGAGGCACGTAAGTTCCTCTGTCTTCTAATAAGAGGCACGTAAGTTCCTCTGTCTTCTAATAAGAGGCACGTAAGTTCCTCTGTCTTCTAATAAGAGGCACGTAAGTTCCTCTGTCTTCTAATAAGAGGCACGTAAGTTTCCCCGTCTTCTAATAACATGTTAATTTTTTCCACTATAATCTACCTTGTCCATAATTACTCTCGTATTTACTTTGTCTGTTTCGTAAAGTAAAGTTCAGGATCTTTCCTTAATTCATGGTATGACTGAACAAATCTTTGAGGACAATTATGTTACACAGGATCACATACGATCCAATACGATCACAGAAGCGCCCTTGCTGGAGCTAAGACGCTCCATCATTCTACCATTACTTTGGATAATATATCCTCTAAAAAAATAACACAAAAGATTCGACCATAGCTTTCAAGTTGTGTTTACTGTGTCAAGTGTGCTGGATGTGTCGTGTGCTGGATGTGTCGTGTGCTGGATGTGTCGTGTGCTGGATGTGTCGTGTGCCCCCGGCTACCATAACTATACACTAACACAAAGAGCACGATGTTCTCTTGTTTCAACATTTATAACTTTTCATAACTACGTCCCGTATAGTGTTACAAACATAGATTTCTAATATATGGTCTATTTTCTTCCAGTTTAAAAAAAAAAAGACAAAACTTCTAAATATTTAAAAAAATAGAAGTATTTAAAAAATAATATAGCTTGAGAATGGTAAGACTAAACGTGTTATGGAAGACGATACAATCTCGTATAGTTTTACAGAGATAATCTGTCATTGAATCTTTCAAGTCTTTTAGAAAAGGTTTTAAGGATAAGAGATTCAAGATATTTTGAACCCACGTATTGAAGGCTGGTGTGAGTATGTTGGTTTTCAAGACTATTGTAAGCCATGTACAGTGTTACAATGAATGGACAGTGTAGCAGTGAATGTATAATGTTAGTGAATGCACGATGATAAAATGAATATAGAACGTTACAGTGAGTGTACAGTATTACAATGAATGCACAGTGATATAGTGAATGATAACCTTACAGCATTCTTAAAGGAAATAAATCCAGTACTGGGTCGGTATTCAGTACCGGATCTGAACCCAGTACTTGATGTGGACCCATTACTAGGTGTAGCCCCAGTGTACTAGGTGTGGACTTAGTACTAGGTGTATCCCCAGTGTACTAGGTGTGGACCCAGTACTAGGTGTAGCCCCAGTGTACTAGGTGTGGACCCAGTACTAGATGTAGCCATAGTATGCTAAGTATGGATCCACTAGTAGGTGTAGCCCCGGTATACTAGGTATTACGAACACAGGTATAGTATGGCATGCGACCTGGTCGTAGTGGAATTCAAAGTGGAGGAAACAAACTCAGCAATATAAAATTTATTTCCTTCAACAAATATATACAAATATGTACACTTACGTACACTAAGTACAGAGGTTGAATAGTAAGTGTACTACACGGTGACAAAAGATGGCAAAAGCAGAAGCCAGAGTGCACTGTATCAGCCAGCAGCTCAGGCAAGTCTGTCAGTGCTTACCAAAGTGAACCACGTTGCTTCAGCTTTGGCCGGCTTGCCTGTGATTGGTCAAGGAACCAAGGTACTGAGTTAACGACGGGTACCCTATTGATCATTAAACCCTTAGCACCCGGTTCGCTGGTTGGGAGGCAGCCTATGTGGGAGTGTGACATACGCCGAATAAAATTGTAACATATTCTTAGCATACCACACTAGGTGTGGACCCAGTACTAGGTGTAGCCCACAGTACACTAGATGTAAACTCAGTATTAGGTGTGGACCCAGTATACTAAGTGTGGACCCAGTATACTAGGTGTGAGCCCAGTATACTAGGTGTGAACCCAGTACTAGACGTGGACCAGGTACTAGGGGTAGATCCAGTGTACTAGGTGTGAACCCAGTACTAGGAGTGAGCCCAGTACTCTGGACCCAGTACTAGTTGTGGATCCAGCTCTAGGTATGGACATAATACTAGGTTTGGCCCAGTACTAAGCGTGGATCCAGTATACTAGGTGTGGATCTAGTATACTAGGTGTGGACCCGGTAGACTAGGTGTGGACCCGGTAGACTAGGTGTGGACCCAGTACTAGGCGTGGACCCAGTACTAGGTCTGGACCGAGTACTAGGTCTGGACCGAGTAATAGGCGTGGACCCAGTATACTGGGAGTGGACCCAGTACTAGGTCTGGAACTAGTACTGGGTCGCAGGTAAATTTCAAATTGATTAATCAGCTTTATCTGTTAAATATATTTAATTAGTAAAATGAGTCTCATTAAACTAATACATTACGGGTTGACGCTAATGAGTCAAAAAGCTTTCAATTAGATTATCTCTTATTTGCTTTTAGGTTCCAGGTTAGACTTTTATTTTTGTGAAGACTATTGTGAGTATGTGTGATGATATTGTACTGGGTGGTGAGTATATGTGATGATATTGTACTGGGTGGTGAGTGTATGTGATGATATTGTACTGGATGGTGAGTGCATGTGATAACATTGTACTGAGTGGTGAGTATGTGATATTGTACTGGGTGGTGAGTGTGTGATGATGATGCATTGGGTGGTGAGTGTATGTGATAATGTACTGGGTGGTGAGTGTATGTGATATTGTACTGGGTGGTGAGTGTATGTGATATTGTACTGGGTGGTGAGTGTATGTGATATTGTACTGGGTGGTGAGTGTATGTGATATTGTACAGGGTGGTGAGTGTATGTGATATTGTACTGGGTGGTGAGTGTATGTGATATTGTACTGGGTGGTGAGTGTATGTGATATTGTACTGGGTGGTAAGTGTATGTGATGTTGTACTGGGTGGTGAGTGTGTGATGATGATGCATTGGGTGGTGAGTGTATGTGATAATGTACTGGGTGGTGAGTGTATGTGATATTGTACTGGGTGGTGAGTGTATGTGATATTGTACTGGGTGGTGAGTGTATGTGATATTGTACTGGGTGGTGAGTGTATGTGATATTGTACAGGGTGGTGAGTGTATGTGATATTGTACTGGGTGGTGAGTGTATGTGATATTGTACTGGGTGGTGAGTGTATGTGATATTGTACTGGGTGGTAAGTGTATGTGATGTTGTACTGGGTGGTGAGTATATGTGATATTGTACTGGGTGGTGAGTGTATGTGATATTGTACTGGGTGGTGAGTGTATGTGATATTGTACTGGGTGGTGAGTATATGTGATGATATTGTACTGGGTGGTGAGTGTATGTGATATTGTACTGGGTGGTGAGTATATGTGATATTGTACTGAGTGGTGAGTGTATGTGATATTGTACTGGGTGGTGAGTGTATGTGATATTGTACTGGGTGGTGAGTGTATGTGATGATATTGTACTGGGTGGTGAGTGTATGTGATAATATTGTACTGGGTGGTGAGTGTATGTGATATTGTACTGGGTGGTGAGTGTATGTGATATTGTACTGGGTGGTGAGTGTATGTGATATTGTACTGGGTGGTGAGTGTATGTGATATTGTACTGGGTGGTGAGTGTATGTGATATTGTACTGGGTGGTGAGTGTATGTGATATTGTACTGGGTGGTGAGTGTATGTGATATTGTACTGGGTGGTGAGTGTATGTGATATTGTACTGGGTGGTGAGTGTATGTGATATTGTACTGGGTGGTGAGTGTATGTGATATTGTACTGGGTGGTGAGTGTATGTGATATTGTACTGGGTGGTGAGTGTATGTGATATTGTACTGGGTGGTGAGTGTATGTGATATTGTACTGGGTGGTGAGTATATGTGATGATATTGTACTGGGTGGTGAGTGTATGTGATATTGTACTGGGTGGTGAGTATATGTGATGATATTGTACTGGGTGGTGAGTATATGTGATATTGTACTGGGTGGTGAGTGTATGTGATATTGTACTGGGTGGTGAGTGTATGTGATATTGTACTGGGTGGTGAGTGTATGTGATATTGTACTGGGTGGTGAGTGTATGTGATATTGTACTGGGTGGTGAGTATATGTGATGATATTGTACTGGGTGGTGAGTATATGTGATATTGTACTGGGTGGTGAGTGTATGTGATATTGTACTGGGTGGTGAGTGTATGTGATATTGTACTGGGTGGGGAGTATATGTGATATTGTACTGGGTGGTGAGTGTATGTGATAATATTGTACTGGGTGGTGAGTATATGTGATATTGTACTGGGTGGTGAGTGTATGTGATATTGTACTGGGTGGTGAGTGTATGTGATGATATTGTACTGGGTGGTGAGTGTATGTGATATTGTACTGGGTGGTGAGTGTATGTGATATTGTACTGGGTGGTGAGTGTATGTGATATTGTACTGGGTGGTGAGTGTATGTGATATTGTACTGGGTGGTGAGTGTATGTGATATTGTACTGGGTGGTGAGTGTATGTGATATTGTACTGGGTGGTGAGTGTATGTGATATTGTACTGGGTGGTGAGTGTATGTGATATTGTACTGGGTGGTGAGTATATGTGATATTGTACTGGGTGGTGAGTGTATGTGATAATATTGTACTGGGTGGTGAGTATATGTGATATTGTACTGGGTGGTGAGTGTATGTGATATTGTACTGGGTGGTGAGTGTATGTGATATTGTACTGGGTGGTGAGTGTATGTGATATTGTACTGGGTGGTGAGTGTATGTGATATTGTACTGGGTGGTGAGTGTATGTGATATTGTACTGGGTGGTGAGTGTATGTGATATTGTACTGGGTGGTGAGTGTATGTGATATTGTACTGGGTGGTGAGTGTATGTGATATTGTACTGGGTGGTGAGTGCATGTGATATTGTACTGGGTGGTGAGTGTATGTGATATTGTACTGGGTGGTGAGTGTATGTGATATTGTACTGGGTGGTAAGTGTATGTGATGTTGTACTGGGTGGTGAGTATATGTGATATTGTACTGGGTGGTGAGTGTATGTGATATTGTACTGGGTGGTGAGTGTATGTGATATTGTACTGGGTGGTGAGTATATGTGATGATATTGTACTGGGTGGTGAGTGTATGTGATATTGTACTGGGTGGTGAGTATATGTGATATTGTACTGAGTGGTGAGTGTATGTGATATTGTACTGGGTGGTGAGTGTATGTGATATTGTACTGGGTGGTGAGTGTATGTGATGATATTGTACTGGGTGGTGAGTGTATGTGATAATATTGTACTGGGTGGTGAGTGTATGTGATATTGTACTGGGTGGTGAGTGTATGTGATATTGTACTGGGTGGTGAGTGTATGTGATATTGTACTGGGTGGTGAGTGTATGTGATATTGTACTGGGTGGTGAGTGTATGTGATATTGTACTGGGTGGTGAGTGTATGTGATATTGTACTGGGTGGTGAGTGTATGTGATATTGTACTGGGTGGTGAGTGTATGTGATATTGTACTGGGTGGTGAGTGTATGTGATATTGTACTGGGTGGTGAGTGTATGTGATATTGTACTGGGTGGTGAGTGTATGTGATATTGTACTGGGTGGTGAGTGTATGTGATATTGTACTGGGTGGTGAGTGTATGTGATATTGTACTGGGTGGTGAGTGTATGTGATATTGTACTGGGTGGTGAGTGTATGTGATATTGTACTGGGTGGTGAGTGTATGTGATATTGTACTGGGTGGTAAGTGTATGTGATGTTGTACTGGGTGGTGAGTATATGTGATATTGTACTGGGTGGTGAGTGTATGTGATATTGTACTGGGTGGTGAGTGTATGTGATATTGTACTGGGTGGTGAGTATATGTGATGATATTGTACTGGGTGGTGAGTGTATGTGATATTGTACTGGGTGGTGAGTATATGTGATATTGTACTGAGTGGTGAGTGTATGTGATATTGTACTGGGTGGTGAGTGTATGTGATATTGTACTGGGTGGTGAGTGTATGTGATGATATTGTACTGGGTGGTGAGTGTATGTGATAATATTGTACTGGGTGGTGAGTGTATGTGATATTGTACTGGGTGGTGAGTGTATGTGATATTGTACTGGGTGGTGAGTGTATGTGATATTGTACTGGGTGGTGAGTGTATGTGATATTGTACTGGGTGGTGAGTGTATGTGATATTGTACTGGGTGGTGAGTGTATGTGATATTGTACTGGGTGGTGAGTGTATGTGATATTGTACTGGGTGGTGAGTGTATGTGATATTGTACTGGGTGGTGAGTGTATGTGATATTGTACTGGGTGGTGAGTGTATGTGATATTGTACTGGGTGGTGAGTGTATGTGATATTGTACTGGGTGGTGAGTGTATGTGATATTGTACTGGGTGGTGAGTGTATGTGATATTGTACTGGGTGGTGAGTATATGTGATGATATTGTACTGGGTGGTGAGTGTATGTGATATTGTACTGGGTGGTGAGTATATGTGATGATATTGTACTGGGTGGTGAGTATATGTGATATTGTACTGGGTGGTGAGTGTATGTGATATTGTACTGGGTGGTGAGTGTATGTGATATTGTACTGGGTGGTGAGTGTATGTGATATTGTACTGGGTGGTGAGTGTATGTGATATTGTACTGGGTGGTGAGTATATGTGATGATATTGTACTGGGTGGTGAGTATATGGGATATTGTACTGGGTGGTGAGTGTATGTGATATTGTACTGGGTGGTGAGTGTATGTGATATTGTACTGGGTGGGGAGTATATGTGATATTGTACTGGGTGGTGAGTGTATGTGATAATATTGTACTGGGTGGTGAGTATATGTGATATTGTACTGGGTGGTGAGTGTATGTGATATTGTACTGGGTGGTGAGTGTATGTGATGATATTGTACTGGGTGGTGAGTGTATGTGATATTGTACTGGGTGGTGAGTGTATGTGATATTGTACTGGGTGGTGAGTGTATGTGATATTGTACTGGGTGGTGAGTGTATGTGATATTGTACTGGGTGGTGAGTGTATGTGATATTGTACTGGGTGGTGAGTGTATGTGATATTGTACTGGGTGGTGAGTGTATGTGATATTGTACTGGGTGGTGAGTGTATGTGATATTGTACTGGGTGGTGAGTATATGTGATATTGTACTGGGTGGTGAGTGTATGTGATAATATTGTACTGGGTGGTGAGTATATGTGATATTGTACTGGGTGGTGAGTGTATGTGATATTGTACTGGGTGGTGAGTGTATGTGATATTGTACTGGGTGGTGAGTGTATGTGATATTGTACTGGGTGGTGAGTGTATGTGATATTGTACTGGGTGGTGAGTGTATGTGATATTGTACTGGGTGGTGAGTGTATGTGATATTGTACTGGGTGGTGAGTGTATGTGATAATATTGTACTGGGTGGTGAGTGTATGTGATATTGTACTGGGTGGTGAGTGTATGTGATATTGTACTGGGTGGTGAGTGTATGTGATATTGTACTGGGTGGTGAGTGTATGTGATAATATTGTACTGGGTGGTGAGTGTGATATTGTACTGGGTGGTGAGTGTATGTGATGATATTGTACTGGGTGGTGAGTGTATGTGATGATATTGTACTGGGTGGTGAGTGTATGTGATATTGTACTGGGTGGTGAGTGTATGTAATAATATTGTACTGGGTGGTGAGCGTATGTGATGATATTGTACTGGGTGGTGAGTGTGATATTGTACTGGGTGGTGAGTGTATGTGATAATATTGTACTGGGTGGTGAGCGTATGTGATGATATTGTACTGGGTGGTGAGTGTATGTGATATTGTACTGGGTGGTGAGTGTATGTGATAATATTGTACTGGGTGGTGAGCGTATGTGATGATATTGTACTGGGTGGTGAGTGTATGTGGTAATATTGTACTGGGTGGTGAGTGTGATATTGTACTGGGTGGTGAATGTATGTGATATTGTACTGGGTGGTGAGTGTATGTGATATTGTACTGGGTGGTGAGTGTATGTGATAATATTGTACTGGGTGGTGAGCGTATGTGATGATATTGTACTGGGTGGTGAATGTATGTGATATTGTACTGGGTGGTGAGTGTATGTGATATTGTACTGGGTGGTGAGTGTATGTGATGATATTGTACTGGGTGGTGAATGTATGTGATATTGTACTGGGTGGTGAGTGTATGTGATGATATTGTACTGGGTGGTGAGTGTATGTGATGATATTGTACTGGGTGGTGAATGTATGTGATATTGTACTGGGTGGTGAGTGTATGTGATATTGTACTGGGTGGTGAGTGTATGTGATATTGTACTGGGTGGTGAGTGTATGTGATATTGTACTGGGTGGTGAGTGTATGTGATATTGTACTGGGTGGTGAGTGTATGTGATATTGTACTGGGTGGTGAGTGTATGTGATATTGTACTGGGTGGTGAGTGTATGTGATATTGTACTGGGTGGTGAGTGTATGTGATATTGTACTGGGTGGTAAGTGTATGTGATGTTGTACTGGGTGGTGATTATATGTGATATTTTACTGGGTGGTGAGTGTATGTGATATTGTACTGGGTGGTGAGTGTATGTGATATTGTACTGGGTGGTGAGTATATGTGATGATATTGTACTGGGTGGTGAGTGTATGTGATATTGTACTGGGTGGTGAGTATATGTGATATTGTACTGAGTGGTGAGTGTATGTGATATTGTACTGGGTGGTGAGTGTATGTGATATTGTACTGGGTGGTGAGTGTATGTGATGATATTGTACTGGGTGGTGAGTGTATGTGATAATATTGTACTGGGTGGTGAGTGTATGTGATATTGTACTGGGTGGTGAGTGTATGTGATATTGTACTGGGTGGTGAGTGTATGTGATATTGTACTGGGTGGTGAGTGTATGTGATATTGTACTGGGTGGTGAGTGTATGTGATATTGTACTGGGTGGTGAGTGTATGTGATATTGTACTGGGTGGTGAGTGTATGTGATATTGTACTGGGTGGTGAGTGTATGTGATATTGTACTGGGTGGTGAGTGTATGTGATATTGTACTGGGTGGTGAGTGTATGTGATATTGTACTGGGTGGTGAGTGTATGTGATATTGTACTGGGTGGTGAGTGTATGTGATATTGTACTGGGTGGTGAGTGTATGTGATATTGTACTGGGTGGTGAGTGTATGTGATATTGTACTGGGTGGTGAGTGTATGTGATGATATTGTACTGGATGGTGAGTATATGTGATGATATTGTACTGGGTGGTGAGTGTATGTGATGATATTGTACTGGATGGTGAGTATATGTTATGATATTGTACTGGGTGGTGAGTATATGTGATATTGTACTGGGTGGTGAGTGTATGTGATATTGTACTGGGTGGTGAGTGTATGTGATATTGTACTGGGTGGTGAGTGTATGTGATATTGTACTGGGTGGTGAGTGTATGTGATATTGTACTGGGTGGTGAGTATATGTGATGATATTGTACTGGGTGGTGAGTATATGGGATATTGTACTGGGTGGTGAGTGTATGTGATATTGTACTGGGTGGTGAGTGTATGTGATATTGTACTGGGTGGGGAGTATATGTGATATTGTACTGGGTGGTGAGTGTATGTGATAATATTGTACTGGGTGGTGAGTATATGTGATATTGTACTGGGTGGTGAGTGTATGTGATATTGTACTGGGTGGTGAGTGTATGTGATATTGTACTGGGTGGTGAGTGTATGTGATATTGTACTGGGTGGTGAGTGTATGTGATATTGTACTGGGTGGTGAGTGTATGTGATATTGTACTGGGTGGTGAGTGTATGTGATATTGTACTGGGTGGTGAGTGTATGTGATATTGTACTGGGTGGTGAGTGTATGTGATATTGTACTGGGTGGTGAGTATATGTGATATTGTACTGGGTGGTGAGTGTATGTGATAATATTGTACTGGGTGGTGAGTATATGTGATATTGTACTGGGTGGTGAGTGTATGTGATATTGTACTGGGTGGTGAGTGTATGTGATATTGTACTGGGTGGTGAGTGTATGTGATATTGTACTGGGTGGTGAGTGTATGTGATATTGTACTGGGTGGTGAGTGTATGTGATATTGTACTGGGTGGTGAGTGTATGTGATATTGTACTGGGTGGTAAGTGTATGTGATAATATTGTACTGGGTGGTGAGTGTATGTGATATTGTACTGGGTGGTGAGTGTATGTGATATTGTACTGGGTGGTGAGTGTATGTGATATTGTACTGGGTGGTGAGTGTATGTGATAATATTGTACTGGGTGGTGAGTGTATGTGATATTGTACTGGGTGGTGAGTGTATGTGGTAATATTGTACTGGGTGGTGAGCGTATGTGATGATATTGTACTGGGTGGTGAGTGTATGTGATATTGTACTGGGTGGTGAGTGTATGTAATAATATTGTACTGGGTGGTGAGCGTATGTGATGATATTGTACTGGGTGGTGAGTGTGATATTGTACTGGGTGGTGAGTGTATGTGATAATATTGTACTGGGTGGTGAGCGTATGTGATGATATTGTACTGGGTGGTGAGTGTATGTGATATTGTACTGGGTGGTGAGTGTATGTGATAATATTGTACTGGGTGGTGAGCGTATGTGATGATATTGTACTGGGTGGTGAGTGTATGTGGTAATATTGTACTGGGTGGTGAGTGTGATATTGTACTGGGTGGTGAATGTATGTGATATTGTACTGGGTGGTGAGTGTATGTGATATTGTACTGGGTGGTGAGTGTATGTGATATTGTACTGGGTGGTGAGTGTATGTGATATTGTACTGGGTGGTGAGTGTATGTGATATTGTACTGGGTGGTGAGTGTATGTGATATTGTACTGGGTGGTGAGTGTATGTGATATTGTACTGGGTGGTGAGTGTATGTGATATTGTACTGGGTGGTGAGTGTATGTGATATTGTACTGGGTGGTGAGTGTATGTGATATTGTACTGGGTGGTGAGTGTATGTGATATTGTACTGGGTGGTGAGTGTATGTGATATTGTACTGGGTGGTGAGTGTATGTGATATTGTACTGGGTGGTGAGTGTATGTGATATTGTACTGGGTGGTGAGTATATGTGATGATATTGTACTGGGTGGTGAGTGTATGTGATATTGTACTGGGTGGTGAGTATATGTGATGATATTGTACTGGGTGGTGAGTATATGTGATATTGTACTGGGTGGTGAGTGTATGTGATATTGTACTGGGTGGTGAGTGTATGTGATATTGTACTGGGTGGTGAGTGTATGTGATATTGTACTGGGTGGTGAGTGTATGTGATATTGTACTGGGTGGTGAGTATATGTGATGATATTGTACTGGGTGGTGAGTATATGGGATATTGTACTGGGTGGTGAGTGTATGTGATATTGTACTGGGTGGTGAGTGTATGTGATATTGTACTGGGTGGGGAGTATATGTGATATTGTACTGGGTGGTGAGTGTATGTGATAATATTGTACTGGGTGGTGAGTATATGTGATATTGTACTGGGTGGTGAGTGTATGTGATATTGTACTGGGTGGTGAGTGTATGTGATATTGTACTGGGTGGTGAGTGTATGTGATATTGTACTGGGTGGTGAGTGTATGTGATATTGTACTGGGTGGTGAGTGTATGTGATATTGTACTGGGTGGTGAGTGTATGTGATATTGTACTGGGTGGTGAGTGTATGTGATATTGTACTGGGTGGTGAGTATATGTGATATTGTACTGGGTGGTGAGTGTATGTGATAATATTGTACTGGGTGGTGAGTATATGTGATATTGTACTGGGTGGTGAGTGTATGTGATATTGTACTGGGTGGTGAGTGTATGTGATATTGTACTGGGTGGTGAGTGTATGTGATATTGTACTGGGTGGTGAGTGTATGTGATATTGTACTGGGTGGTGAGTGTATGTGATATTGTACTGGGTGGTGAGTGTATGTGATATTGTACTGGGTGGTAAGTGTATGTGATAATATTGTACTGGGTGGTGAGTGTATGTGATATTGTACTGGGTGGTGAGTGTATGTGATATTGTACTGGGTGGTGAGTGTATGTGATATTGTACTGGGTGGTGAGTGTATGTGATAATATTGTACTGGGTGGTGAGTGTATGTGATATTGTACTGGGTGGTGAGTGTATGTGGTAATATTGTACTGGGTGGTGAGCGTATGTGATGATATTGTACTGGGTGGTGAGTGTATGTGATATTGTACTGGGTGGTGAGTGTATGTAATAATATTGTACTGGGTGGTGAGCGTATGTGATGATATTGTACTGGGTGGTGAGTGTGATATTGTACTGGGTGGTGAGTGTATGTGATAATATTGTACTGGGTGGTGAGCGTATGTGATGATATTGTACTGGGTGGTGAGTGTATGTGATATTGTACTGGGTGGTGAGTGTATGTGATAATATTGTACTGGGTGGTGAGCGTATGTGATGATATTGTACTGGGTGGTGAGTGTATGTGGTAATATTGTACTGGGTGGTGAGTGTGATATTGTACTGGGTGGTGAATGTATGTGATATTGTACTGGGTGGTGAGTGTATGTGATATTGTACTGGGTGGTGAGTGTATGTGATAATATTGTACTGGGTGGTGAGCGTATGTGATGATATTGTACTGGGTGGTGAATGTATGTGATATTGTACTGGGTGGTGAGTGTATGTGATATTGTACTGGGTGGTGAGTGTATGTGATGATATTGTACTGGGTGGTGAATGTATGTGATATTGTACTGGGTGGTGAGTGTATGTGATGATATTGTACTGGGTGGTGAGTGTATGTGATGATATTGTACTGGGTGGTGAATGTATGTGATATTGTACTGGGTGGTGAGCGTATGTGATGATATTGTACTGGGTGGTGAGTGTATGTGGTAATATTGTAGGGTGGTGAGTGTGATATTGTACTGGGTGGTGAATGTATGTGATATTGTACTGGGTGGTGAATGTATGTGATATTTTACTGGGTGGTGAGTGTATGTGATAATATTGTACTGGGTGGTGAGCGTATGTGATGATATTGTACTGGGTGGTGAATGTATGTGGTATTGTACTGGGTGGTGAGTGTATGTGATATTGTACTGGGTGTTGAGTGTATGTGATATTGTACTGGGTGGTGAGTGTATGTGATATTGTACTGGGTGGTGAGTGTATGTGATATTGTACTGGGTGGTGAGTGTATGTGATATTGTACTGGGTGGTGAGTATATGTGATATTGTACTGGGTGGTGAGTGTATGTGATATTGTACTGGGTGGTGAGTGTATGTGATATTGTACTGGGTTTTCCTACCTTGTCCCCTAGAGGGAGGCTCCTTGACGCTGGTGAGGGGCTCTTGATCTAGGGAATGAATCTGTGCTCCAGTTCCCTGAATTAAGCCCTAATACGATCCCCCACCACATGCGCTGTATAATCCTACGTGTTTAGCGCTCCCCCACGATTCTAAGAATAATTCCTACCTGGAGGTTGTTCCGGTGTCAATGCCCTCGCTTCCCGGTACTCAACCAGGCCTCCCGGTGAATGAGGACCTGTTCAACCAGGCTGTTACTGTTGGTCGCACTCAATCCAACGTACGACCCACAGCCCTGCTGATCGGTCACTGACTAGGTTTCTCTTTAGTTCCCTCTTGAAAACAACCAGGGGTCTATTGGTAATTCATCTTATGTATGATGGACTTTTGAATAGTCTTGGGCTCCGGACACTTATTGTATTTTCTGTTAGTGTACTCATGGCGCCTGAACTTTTCATTGGTGATATGTTGCACCGTCTGGCTAGTCTTTTACTTTCACAGGGAGTGATCTGTGCGCAGATTTGGGACCAGTTTCTCTAGGATTTTCCAGGTGTAGATTATGATGCATCTTTCTCGCCTACATTCCAGGGAGTACAGGTCAAGGTACTTCAAACGTCCCCACAAATTAAGGTGCTTGGCTTAACTAATATGTACAGTGAAGGTACTCTGTACATCCTTTAGATGTGCAGTTTCGCCTGCCTTGAATATGGCTGATAGTGTACAGCAGTATTCCAGCAATGAGAGACAGCCCTTGTTTTTTTTTAAGTTCGCATTATTCTTCCTATCATTTTGTTCCCAGATGTGATTAGTGACACTGTTGTGATCCTTGAACGTGAGATCCTCTGACATTTTCACTCCCAAGTCCTTCACATTGTTTTTTTGCTCTGTTGTATAGATAAAGTTAGTTGTATACTCCATTGATATTATTTCCTCAAATTTTCCATAACGGAGTAACTGAAATTTGTCCTTGATGAACATTACACTGTTTTCTCGCCTGAGCTTTCAGAAGTACAGGTCTGGGGCCTCCAAACGTTCTTAGTAATTGAATTCATACGTGCAGTGAAGGTCCTCTGTACATTCTCCAGATTTGCAGTTTCTCCAACCTTCAAACTGGCTGTTTCCTGCCTAGATAGAAGAAGTGACTTTATATAGGATCATCATTGGCTTGGCATCCCTTATTTTGAAGGTTCTCATTATTCATCCCATCGCGTTGTGATATAATTAAGCTGGTGTGAGGGTACGTGATATTACACTGTGGGTGAGGGTATGTGATATTATTACACTGTGGTGTTAGGATATGTGATATTATTACACTGTGGTGTTAAGGTATGTGATGTTACTACACTGTGGTGTTAGGATATGTGATATTACTACACTGTGGTGTTAGGATATGTGATATTACTACACTGTGGTGTTAGGATATGTGATATTATCACACTGTGGTGTTAGGATATGTGATATTACTACACTGGTGTTAGCGTATGCGATATTACTACTCTGTGGTGTTAGGGTATGTGATATTACTACACTGTGGTGTTAGGATATGCGATATTACTACACTGTGGTGTTAGGGTATACTATATTACTACACTGTGGTGTTAGGGTATGTGATATTACTACACTGTGGTGTTAGGGTATGCGATATTACTACACTGTGGTGTTAGGGTATGTGATACTGGTACAAATGACATCTGAGAGGGTGGTGCTACATTTAGTATGGACAAATATGGACAGCATATCGTTCTCTCCTGTATTTATATTTTCAAAGTAAAATATTTTGCCCATGTTAAATATCTGACGTGAAATAAATCTGATAGCTTTGACATGTGATAAATTCGGTGGATATTACTCCCGGTGGCGTGTTGTAGCTCTTTTGCAGTTTGAAAGCTAATAACTAGCTTGCTTTATCAGATACTTCTAGCGTTGTATGATGTATTCATTTGAAATTTCAAGATATTGTAGATAGATTTGATGATTAAATAACTGGGGCGTGCTGAAGTATCGGTATCTGCTATTTTTATGATATCCGCATCACAGAAAAAGTTGTTTTTAAAATATTAATATTACACCTGCGCTTATAAATAGAAAATTCAACACTCTCCCTTACGACTGTGAAGGTTAGTCTCTCTCTCTCTCTCTCTTTCTCTCTCTCCCTCCCATCCTCTCCCTTATCCTTCCTCACACACACGAACGAACGAATATAGTTGAAGCCGACTATATTAGTTTCAGCACAGATAAATGGACGAGTGTATGGAACGAAGCATTTATAAGTTTAACTGGACATCACCTCATCAAAGACTTTGCTCAGAAAAATTGTCCTTAGCGGGATGCCACTTTCTGGCTCCCATACAGCGGTGTACGAATTCAATATTCCAGCTTCCAGAATTCATTTGATAGCCGAGATAATGGTGCCAGTGTTGTCAAAGGGATTGAAAAGACAAGATAAAAACAGTTGGCTATGTTTGCTACCTACACTTTCGATGTTTAATCATGACTGTATTCTACAGCATTAAGTAACTGTAGGCCAACAGTGAGCTACTTCACTCACTCTCCTCTAGGCTGCAGGCAAGAAATTAATGAACTACCAAAGCATAACCTCATTCACAATTTACCTACCCACTAGAGTAGCTCTTACTGAATTTTAGGTCACATCTATGAAGAAAAAAACATTATAGTGTATTGTGTTGCCGTAGATAGCACACCTTCCATCATTGCTGCAAGTAAAGTTTTATTCTTATCTTTGTTGAGTATATTTCACGAACCAGCCACATGTCTTAGTAAAAGGAATTTTCTGATCTCAGAAATACTGCCTAAAGAACAATACTTGAAAGATTTTATTAACAAATCTTTGAATATTGCGAAATTCTCGGGCTTAAGTAGCACGTTATTAGATCTGAATGCCAGTGTTAACTGGGTTCAAGAGATACACTACAACACGATAATCAACACCTTTCTTGATCCCCGATAGAAGAATAGCGTCTATGTCGGTGCAGCAGATGGGTCATGTAAAAGAATCGTTGACAATATTGAGAATAAACTAAAACTAAGGAGAGAATACAGCAGCTCCAGAATTCAGCATGCAGCTAGATTGTTAGCATAAAGCAGCAGTGAGTCTGATAAAGACAGTCAAAATGATGTAGCAGAGACAGAAGAACTTGATGCTTGATAAATTGTAGGCAGTGTGGAAAATATCGCTTCAGTTTTCCAACCTTTATACCCACCCCCCAATGGGGGGATATAAGGAAGGGGGGACGATGCCTAAGAAGGTTGGCCACGATTTTGTACATGTATTTAATTTCTAAGACAGCCTTGTACCATTACCATTTATACTTATTTTAACACTAAGTTAGAGTTAAACAGAATTAGCTTAGTTCTGCCCAAGTGTCCTACTCAGTATAAGCCCTGGGCACAACTTAATCCCCCCTTTGGGCCACAATGCCGGTCTTAGGCGGGCCCAGCATCTTTAGTCACCTCAGCAGTGAGAGGGCAAGCCACTGACGTCGCGGTCCATCGCAGTGAATTAGTCATTACCGTACGCGACTCGAATATATCACCGCTATCAACTCTCTATAGTTGGACCAAAAACCGCGTGACTCGCACAGGTATTTCTCGGGTATCCCCGGTCTTCACCTTCCCCAGTCGTAAGTAACTTGAGACTTTGAATATTCATCTGTACTCACTGACCACATGTAAAGGGTTTGGCCACCACTTCCACCAGAGATTTACCGTTACACCTGTCTGACATTGCACACTGCCTCCTGTGAAACATAGAGATACGTACACAGTTATTTCAGTCAATCTACGGTGTGGGGGGCAGGCCCTAGGATGGATTCATGAGTGAACAAGGGACCCATACACAACAGCCTCTATTCTGCACAGTCAGTATATATATATATATATATATATATATATATATATATATATATATATATATATATATATATATATATATATATATATATATATATATATGTGTCGTGCCGAATAGGAAGAACTTGCCATCTTGGCTTAAATAGCAACGCTCATCTTGCCACATAGGACAAGCGAAAATTTGTGTATGCAATAATTTCGCCACAATCATTCTGGACCTAACGAAAAAAATATATTTCACTGTATTTCTTTAGTATTAAATTATTGTAAACAAATCTAAAATATATTGAGTTGGGTTATGCTAAAAGAAATTGTTCTTGTTATAATAAGGTTAGGTAAGTTTTCTAAAATTCTTTTGGAGCAAAATTAAAAAAAATTACATTAACATTAATGAAAAAAATATATCTTTAAACGTATAAGAGGAAATTTTAGAAAGGACTTAATTTTAAATGAGTTCTTGCTAATTGACCAGTTTTACATATTTGGCACGACATATATATATATATATATATATATATATATATATATATATATATATATATATATATATATATATATATATATATATATTCCCAACAAGGAAAAGTTAGAATCTGCCTCAGGATCATTTTGCAAATCACCAAAAGCAGCATCAAAAACAAACATGCTGGTAGTCTTGTTACCACAGACATAAATACAGATATAGATAAATATGTCTGTAGCGTTAGTGCCTAAAGCAGGAAATCCATTTGAGTAGTGGAAAGAAAATATGATTGTTCTTCCATTCTTTAGCAGTCTAGACTGTATGTGAATAATTATCAACTTTCATAGTGTGAAGAAGTGTAAAATATGTTTAGTGATAGTTGATTTTTCTTCATGTTTGTTCCGACATTAGTTGCTATCATGGCAACTAATGTCTGTACACCACCTGGTAACGTAACTTGTGTCAGTACATTGTACTCGGTAATATTTTTTTTCTGGTTGGTGTCAGCACTACCCTTGCTGCATGGTAACTGGCAGTATATATATCAGAATTTTATGTCAGGCACGGTTATATAATCTAGGTGAAAAACAGATCAGAATCAAAATATATAGGTCTTCCTAGTAGCTGTGACCACTGCTGTTTTTCTAGTAATTAAGTGTTCACTGTGTTCACAACCCTCTACCGTGTTCACTGTGTTTACACCCTCTACCGTGCTCACTGTGTTCACAACCCTCTACCGTGTTCACTGTGCTCAGAATAGGCTGAATAATTTTAGTTTTTTAATGGTTAACTGTGGCTTTTTTCTTTGATTTCTTCCTAGAACCAGAAGAAGATAAAGACGAGCGCTACACTTGACTTAATTCATACCAGGATGGAGAAATCCATCAAGTTCAACTTGCTGAATAGTTCGAACTCCCTTAAAAATTTGATTTTTTCCCCCAAAATATCGAAGATTGATAACTTTTCTCAATGGCAATGATAAATTATTTTTAGAATAAGTTTAATTTAGAAACCTCACCTAACCTAAATTAACCTAACGTATTTTTTTTAACTTAATCTTCCTATATATACGATAGTTCAGTTTAAATTCATTTAATATTACTTAAAATCAATGATACATTATTTTCGCCATGTTCTGACTGATTTTCGCAGATTTATGGCCAAACATTCCCCCCCCACCCCACCCAAAAAAAAAAAAAAAAAATCACTCTGCTTATCCGGCAGGAACGACCCTTGTCATTCGGCACTATACACATACACACAATTTTGGCCTAAATAGCATTCCTCTTCTTGCCGAATAAGGCAAGCGGAAATTTTGGTATGCACTAATTTCGCAAAAATCATTCTGAACCTAACGAAAAAATATATTTCATTGTGTTTGTTTATTATTAATTTTTTTGTAAACTTATGTAAAATATATTTAGTTAGATTAGGCTAAATTAAATTGCGTTTGTTATAATAAGGTTAAGGAAGTTTTCTAATTTTTTTTTTTGGTACAAAATTATTAATTTTTACGTTAACATAATGAAAAAAATATATATATCTTTAAACGTATAAGAGAAAGTTTTAGAAAGGACACTTCCCATCTCCAGGACTCAAGTCCGGCCTGCCGGTTTCCCTGAATCCCTTCATAAATGTTACTTTGCTCACACTATCAAGACCATACGCTATGCTGGAAGTTCGCACGCAAAACCTTTTAAACCCTTCCTAGGCCGACCCCTATTTCCACTTGCTGAAGTCATTCTGTTTCGATTCTCTCTACAGAACCACCTTTTACCTATAATCCCGGACATCTCCACTGCCTCCAGCCTTCTCCTCGCTGCAACATTCATCACCCACGCTTCACACCCAGCGTTGGTAAAACTATACTCTCATATCCAAGGACAAAGGTCTCCACAGACTCCTAAGTGCACCACTATATATATATATATATATATATATATATATATATATATATATATATATATATCCTCATATATATATATATATATATATAGCTGTGACAACTACTTTGTGTGTGATTCTTTATATATATATATATATATATATATATATATATATATATATATATATATATATATATATATATATATATATATATGAAAAACAACCACTGTGAAAGAGTAATGAAATTCCAAGCGCTTTCGTGACTACTCACATTGTCAAGGAACTATGAAAGTAATACATCAAAGGAAGGTAATTAAAGGGCTTAGACCACACCTCAGAGTCAACTCCCACAACAAAGAAACACCTGACTCGGGACAGTACCGGACTCATAAGAAAAGAGGAACACTGCAGTAGGTCCGCTGGTCCAACTAGACAGGTCCTCGCGACATCCCACTAACAAATTATTCTACCCAAGAAATAAGGCTTATTATTTGTCTAATGTATTATTAAACTCTAACCAAATTTTATTAATTATAAATGCATCTGATTTATATAAACCTAAGGAAATATTCATATTATTTTCAAAACTGCTTTTTATGAAACAAGATTCAATTATATTTCTGTCAACCATGGACTTGCTTGATACTACTTTCTCAACTTTTTGAAAATCAATTGGATGGTGAAAGTCTCTCACATGAATAAATAGAGCATTGGAATCTTGTCCAGTTCTAATGCTATATTTATGTTGTTTTAATCTAAGTTCGAGACTTTTACCAGTTTGACCGTAATAAACTTTATCGCAAATTTTACAAGGAATCTTATAGACATATCCGTCAGCATTTTGGGGGGAATTCTTTATCAAAAGTTTTTTTTACTGTATCAAGATTTTTAAATACAACTTTAATATTAAAAGTCTTAAGAAGAGAAGGCATATCAACCAAGTTTTCATGGTAAGGGAGAACCAACATATTTTTAGTTGAATAAGGCTGGTTGTCCCTTTTTGGGTTGTAAAAAGTATTTCTAGCAATTTTAAATGATTTATCTATTACATTTCTCGGGTATTTCAGATCATTACCTATTTCATAAGTTTTGGATATTTCTTCATCTATGAACTCTGGACTACAAATACGTAAAGCTCTCAAAAACATTGATGAGAAAACAGACAGTTTAACTTTATCTTGATGAGAAGAATAATAGTGTACATAGGAACAGTTATTTGTAGGTTTTCTGTAAATTTTAAATTTGAATTCATTATTACTCTTAATAATTAAAACATCTAGAAAAGGCAATGAGTTATTTTCCTCAAACTCAACAGTAAAGTTTATAGAATGGGCTAAGCTATTTAATTTGCCAAGGAAATGGTGTATTTCTACATTCTTGGGCATAAGACATAAAATATCATCGACATTCTATAAACTTTACTGTTGAGTGGTTGTTTTGCATATTTTAAAATCACCTGTTTACTGTGATCTTATTGCATATATGTATATATATATATATATATATATATATATATATATATATATATATATATATATATATTTATATATGTATATATATATGTGTGTGTGTGTGTGTGTGTGTGTGTGTATGTCGTGCCGAATAGGCAGAACTTGCGATCTTGGCTTAAATAGCAACGCTCATCTTGCCATATAAGACAAGCTAAAATTTGTGTATGCAATAATTTCGCCAAAATCATTCTGAGCCTAACGAATAAAATATACTTCACTGTGTTTGTTTAGTATTAAATTATTGTAAACAAATCTAAAATATATTTAGTTGAATTAGGCTAAAATAAATTGTTCTAGTTATAATAAGGTTAGGTAAGTTTTCTAAGAGGCTTTTGGTGCAAAATTAAGAATTTTTACATTAACAGTAATGAAAAAAATACATCTTTAAACGTATTAGAGAAAATTTTAGAAAGGACTTAATTTTAAATGAGTTCTTGCTAATTGACCAGTTTTACATATTCGGCACGACACACACACACACACACACATATATATATATATATCAATTTTTCGTGTTTTTTCATTATAGACCTTGGTACTAGAGTAACTTTAGAGTGACAGATGTGTCAAAGGTGTGAATACGCCACCTGTGTACCTGTCTCCCGCTGACATTATGGTGAGACATGCATTAGTATTATCACAGTGACTGTGTTGAGGCATGCATTAGCATTATTATCACGGTGAGAGCAACATTACCTCCCGTCTTTACATGCACCTGCAATGAATAACAAGAGCAAAGAGTGAAAAACAGCTGTGCGTCGGAAAATATAAATGTTTTTGTTCTTATAGTGTTGATACACACGGTATATAGAGGTTTGGTGAGCCTCTGTGATTAAAGAGCAGAAGCATAATTAACCCTCTTTCTCTCCCTCTCTAATCATCTCCTGGTGTCTTTGTTAGTTCAACTTTAATCCTGTTTTTGCCGTTTTTTGTTCAACATTGTTTGATTTCTCTTTCATGTGCCGTCTTGTACAGCGATATTCAATATTCACTTTTATCTTTAAGCATGTAAGAGCTATATTGCATTAGTCAGTACGCAGGAGCGCCGCTCCTCCTATATGGACCAGGTTACCAGGCCCGGGTCTAATCCCCGACAAGTGAGCATCAACAAAGGGATCGAACACATGTCTGGACGTGAGTTCCAACCCTCTTACGGGATCACCGCGGGCCTAAACCAGAGTCCTGCGTCTATACGGATAAATCCAGCAGATAGGCCAGGAATTACGCAGGATAATGTGCTGCCTGCTTGTGTTCCAGCCCGAGCCAGCCGATGCCTTTCTCACTTACTGCACGTACATAAAATAACAAGAAAATCCTGACATAAACATAAACACGAAATCGGTAAGTCAGAACAGCGACACTAATTTAAACACAGCGATTACTGTGAAAGCTGAGAAGAATGATAATAAGTGCCGTTGACAGAACAGTTCGCAACTTGTTGTATTCAAGTGCTTGACAACTTCTCACATAGTCGCTTAAGTTGTAACCTTAGTTTACTTAGTGCTTCTGTGACTTTGATCACAACACCTGAGTATTTGTTTCTTGAATTACAGCAACTATGTTGTTGTGACCTTAATTACAGCAACTAGGTGTTGACCTCAGAAGCTGGGTGTTATGACCTTGACCACAGCAGGTGTGTCTTGCTGTGACCTTGACCATAACTGGGTGTTGCTGTGATCTTCACCACAACATCTGGGTGTTGCTGTGATCTTGACCACAGCAGCTGGGTATTGATGTGACCTTAAACATAATAGTTGGGTGTTGCTATGACCGACACAATAGCTGGGTTTTACTGTGACCCTGACCTCAGCATTTATGTGTTGTGACCTTGATCACAACAGATGGTGGGTGTTGACCTTGACCACAACAGATGGTGGGTGTTGACCTTGACCACAACAGATGGTGGGTGTTGACCTTGATCCCAACACCTGGGTGCTGATGTGACCTTGACCACAACACCTGGGTGCTGATGTGACCTTGACCACAACACCTGGGTGCTGATGTGACCTTGACCACAACACCTGGGTGCTGATGTGACCTTGACCACAACAGCTGTATGCTGCTGTGACCTTAAGCACAGCAGGTGGTGTGTGCTGCTGTGAGTCACCAACTTTCAACTGTACCCTGAGATTCATTATCACAGGACTGCTAATTTCAGTAGCATCGACGAGCATCCCAGTCAAATGTGTAGTCAAAGGTAGTAGGTTGGTAGACAGCAACCACCCAGGGAAGTACTACCGTCCTGCCAGATGACTGTGAAACAAAAACCTGTAACTGTTTTGCATGATGGTAGGATTGCTGGTTTCTTTTTCTGTCTCATAAACACGCTAAGATAACAGGGATATCTTGCTACTCCTACTTACACTTTGGTCACACTTCACAGACACGCACATGCATATATATATATACATACATCTAGGTTTTTCTCCTTTTTCTAAATAGCTCTTGTTCTTTTTTATTTCTTCTATTGTCCATGGGGAAGTGGAAAAGAATCTTTCCTCCGTAAGCCATGCGTGTCGTATGAGGCGACTAAAATGCCGGGAGCAATGGGCTAGTAACCCCTTCTCCTGTATACAATTACTAAAAAAGAGAAGAAGAAAAACTTTATAAAACTGGGTTGCTTAAATGTGCGTGGATGTAGTGCGGATGACAAGAAACAGATGATTGCTGATGTTATGAATGAAAAGAAGTTGGATGTCCTGGCCCTAAGCGAAACAAAGCTGAAGGGGGTAGGAGAGTTTCAGTGGGGGGAAATAAATGGGATTAAATCTGGAGTATCTGAGAGAGTTAGAGCAAAGGAAGGGGTAGCAGTAATGTTAAATGATCAGTTATGGAAGGAGAAAAGAGAATATGAATGTGTAAATTCAAGAATTATGTGGATTAAAGTAAAGGTTGGATGCGAGAAGTGGGTCATAATAAGCGTGTATGCACCTGGAGAAGAGAGGAATGCAGAGGAGAGAGAGAGATTTTGGGAGATGTTAAGTGAATGTATAGGAGCCTTTGAACCAAGTGAGAGAGTAATTGTGGCAGGGGACTTGAATGCTAAAGTAGGAGAAACTTTTAGAGAGGGTGTGGTAGGTAAGTTTGGGGTGCCAGGTGTAAATGATAATGGGAGCCCTTTGATTGAACTTTGTATAGAAAGGGGTTTAGTTATAGGTAATACATATTTTAAGAAAAAGAGGATAAATAAGTATACACGATATGATGTAGGGCGAAATGACAGTAGTTTGTTGGATTATGTATTGGTAGATAAAAGACTGTTGAGTAGACTTCAGGATGTACATGTTTATAGAGGGGCCACAGATATATCAGATCACTTTCTAGTTGTAGCTACACTGAGAGTAAAAGGTAGATGGGATACAAGGAGAATAGAAGCATCAGGGAAGAGAGAGGTGAAGGTTTATAAACTAAAAGAGGAGGCAGTTAGGGTAAGATATAAACAGCTATTGGAGGATAGATGGGCTAATGAGAGCATAGGCAATGGGGTCGAAGAGGTATGGGGTAGGTTTAAAAATGTAGTGTTAGAGTGTTCAGCAGAAGTTTGTGGTTACAGGAAAGTGGGTGCAGGAGGGAAGAGGAGCGATTGGTGGAATGATGATGTAAAGAGAGTAGTAAGGGAGAAAAAGTTAGCATATGAGAAGTTTTTACAAAGTAGAAGTGATGCAAGGAGGGAAGAGTATATGGAGAAAAAGAGAGAGGTTAAGAGAGTGGTGAAGCAATGTAAAAAGAGAGCAAATGAGAGAGTGGGTGAGATGTTATCAACAAATTTTGTTGAAAATAAGAAAAAGTTTTGGAGTGAGATTAACAAGTTAAGAAAGCCTAGAGAACAAATTGATTTGTCAGTTAAAAATAGGAGAGGAGAGTTATTAAATGGAGAGTTAGAGGTATTGGGAAGATGGAAGGAATATTTTGAGGAATTGTTAAATGTTGATGAAGATAGGGAAGCTGTGATTTCGTGTATAGGGCAAGGAGGAATAACATCTTGTAGGAGTGAGGAAGAGCCAGTTGTGAGTGTGGGGGAAGTTCGTGAGGCAGTAGGTAAAATGAAAGGGGGTAAGGCAGCCGGGATTGATGGGATAAAGATAGAAATGTTAAAAGCAGGTGGGGATATAGTTTTGGAGTGGTTGGTGCAATTATTTAATAAATGTATGGAAGAGGGTAAGGTACCTAGGGATTGGCAGAGAGCATGCATAGTTCCTTTGTATAAAGGCAAAGGGGATAAAAGAGAGTGCAAAAATTATAGGGGGATAAGTCTGTTGAGTGTACCTGGTAAAGTGTATGGTAGAGTTATAATTGAAAGAATTAAGAGTAAGACGGAGAATAGGATAGCAGATGAACAAGGAGGCTTTAGGAAAGGTAGGGGGTGTGTGGACCAGGTGTTTACAGTGAAACATATAAGTGAACAGTATTTAGATAAGGCTAAAGAGGTCTTTGTGGCATTTATGGATTTGGAAAAGGCGTATGACAGGGTGGATAGGGGGGCAATGTGGCAGATGTTGCAAGTGTATGGTGTAGGAGGTAGGTTACTGAAAGCAGTGAAGAGTTTTTACGAGGATAGTGAGGCTCAAGTTAGAGTATGTAGGAAAGAGGGAAATTTTTTCCCAGTAAAAGTAGGCCTTAGACAAGGATGTGTGATGTCACCGTGGTTGTTTAATATATTTATAGATGGGGTTGTAAGAGAAGTAAATGCGAGGGTCTTGGCAAGAGGCGTGGAGTTAAAAGATAAAGAATCACACACAAAGTGGGAGTTGTCACAGCTGCTCTTTGCTGATGACACTGTGCTCTTGGGAGATTCTGAAGAGAAGTTGCAGAGATTGGTGGATGAATTTGGTAGGGTGTGCAAAAGAAGAAAATTAAAGGTGAATACAGGAAAGAGTAAGGTTATGAGGATAACAAAAAGATTAGGTGATGAAAGATTGAATATCAGATTGGAGGGAGAGAGTATGGAGGAGGTGAACGTATTCAGATATTTGGGAGTGGACGTGTCAGCGGATGGGTCTATGAAAGATGAGGTGAATCATAGAATTGATGAGGGAAAAAGAGTGAGTGGTGCACTTAGGAGTCTGTGGAGACAAAGAACTTTGTCCTTGGAGGCAAAGAGGGGAATGTATGAGAGTATAGTTTTACCAACGCTCTTATATGGGTGTGAAGCGTGGGTGATGAATGTTGCAGCGAGGAGAAGGCTGGAGGCAGTGGAGATGTCATGTCTGAGGGCAATGTGTGGTGTGAATATAATGCAGAGAATTCGTAGTTTGGAAGTTAGGAGGAGGTGCGGGATTACCAAAACTGTTGTCCAGAGGGCTGAGGAAGGGTTGTTGAGGTGGTTCGGACATGTAGAGAGAATGGAGCGAAACAGAATGACTTCAAGAGTGTATCAGTCTGTAGTGGAAGGAAGGCGGGGTAGGGGTCGGCCTAGGAAGGGTTGGAGGGAGGCGGTAAAGGAGGTTTTGTGTGCGAGGGGCTTGGACTTCCAGCAGGCATGCGTGAGCGTGTTTGATAGGAGTGAATGGAGACAAATGGTTTTTAATACTTGACGTGCTGTTGGAGTGTGAGCAAAGTAACATTTATGAAGGGATTCAGGGAAACCGGCAGGCCGGACTTGAGTTCTGGAGATGGGAAGTACAGTGCCTGCACTCTGAAGGAGGGGTGTTAATGTTGCAGTTTAAAAACTGTAGTGTAAAGCACCCTTCTGGCAAGACAGTGATGGAGTGAATGATGGTGAAAGTTTTTCTTTTTCGGGCCACCCTGCCTTGGTGGGAATCGGCCGGTGTGATAATAAAATATATATATATATATATATATATATATATATATATATATATATATATATATATATATATATATATATATATATATATATATATATATATATCCTATTTAAAATTAAAGACATTAAGTGCACGCAGGAAAAATAAATTAATCTGTAATAAAAGTTTGGAATATTTTTCGTCAGACTTTTCAAGGAATGATCTAGGAATGCAATTAAAGCGAACTTCTCGTAGGGTTAGGACTGTCAACTGCCCAGAGTTGTTAATCTTCTGTAGCCAATTATTGCACTCTCTCCGGCACAACCCTCTAGGTCAGGTCATAGTTTGTGCCTTTCATCCATACGTACATGTGACTTATGGGTGATTATTTCCCACTGAGCTAATCTCCAGGGACGAGAACGACACGTGCCGGGGGTTAAGTGTTTCCCTTTGATGTATTGAACTTAATTTTATAACCCTTTACAAAGGGAATTTGAGCAGTTGAGAATTTTTGCTTCTTTTTCTTTAATCCGTGACATTTCTCTATGTACCTGTGTGTGTGTATATATATATATATATATATATATATATATATATATATATATATTATATATTATATATATATATAATATATTATATATACATATATAATATATTATATATACATATATAATATATTATATATACATATATAATATATTATATATACATATATAATATATTATATATACATATATAATATATTATATATACATATATAATATATATATATATATATATATATATATATATATATATATATATATATATATATATATATATATATATATATATATATATATATATATATATATATATATATATTATATATATATATATATATATATATATATATATATATATATATATATATATATATATATATATATATATATATATATATATATATATATATATATATATATATATATATATATATATATATATATATATATATATATATATATATATATATATATATATATATATATATATATATATATATATATATATATATATATATATATATATATATATATATATATATATATATATATATATATATATATATAATATATATATATATATATATATATATATATATATATATATGCGCAGAACAACCACTGTGGAAAATAGTGAAATTCCAAGCGCTTTCGTGACCTATCACATTATCAAGGAACTGTAAAAAACAAAACATTAACAGAAAGGCATATAAAGGGGCAAGACTACACCTCACAGTCACGTCACAACAAAACTACACCTCAGTCGCGTGACAACACCTGAATCTGTGAAACACACATTAAGATTTTTTACTTGTCTAATGTATCATTAAATTTTTCCCAAATTTTATTATAAATGAGTCCAATTTATATGAACCAAAAGAAATATTCATATTTTCAAAACTGATTTTAATGAAACATGATTCTGCTATATTATTGTCGACCATGGACTTGCTTGCTACAACTTTCTCAGCATTTTGAAAATCAATTGGATGGTTATAATCTCTCAGATGAATAAATAGAGCATAATAATTTTGTTCAGTTCTAATGCTATTTTTATGTTTTTTTAATCTTAGTTCAAGACTTTTACCAATTTGACCGTAATAAACTTTATCGCAAATTTTACAAGGAATCTTATAGGCTCATCCGTCAGCATTTTGGGTGGAATTTTTCATCAAAAGTTGTTTTTTACTGTATCAAGATTTTTAAATACAACTTTAATATTAAAAGTCTTAAGAAGATTAGGCATATCAACCAAGTTTTCATAGTAAGGGAGAACCACCATATTTTTAGTTGAATAAGGTTGGTTGTCCCTTTCTGAATTGTAAAAAGTATTTCTGGCAATTTTAAAGGATTTATCAGTTAAGTTTCTTGGGTATTTTAGATCATTTCCTGTTTCATAAATTTTGGAGATTTCTTCATCAATGAATTCTCGACTACAAATACGTAAAGCTCTCAAATACATTGATAAGAATACCGACAGTTTAACTCTATCTTGATGTGGAGAATAATAGTATACATAGGAACAGTTATTTCTTAGTTTTCTGTAAATTTTAAATTTAAAATCATTGTTACTCTTAATAATTAAAACATCTAGGAAAGGCAAAGAGTTATTTTTTTTGAACTCAACAGTAAAATTTATGGAATAAGCTAAACCATTTAATTTAACGAGGAAATTGTTTATATCTATATTTTTAGGCATAACACACAAAATATCATCAACATATCTATATCACTTAGCTCTGTAAAGAAGGACTGTGTTAAGCAATCTTGCCTCAAAAAAATCCCATGTATAAATTACTAAGAACAGGTGAGAGAGGATTTCCCATTGCCATATCAAACTTCTGAGTGTAAAACTCGTAATTAAACACAAATGTTACACCAACAATACAAAGTTTAATAAGTTTAATGATAGGAACTGGCAGTGGTAAATCATAATTAACAAGTTCTTCAGATAAGAAGCTTAATGAATCATCGATTGGAACTTTTTTAAATAAGGCAGTAACGTCAGAACTAACCATATTGAAATTTAAGCCAGTCAAGATGCTTAATTTATCCACTAAATCTGTATTGTTTTCAATAGTGAAGTTAGAAATTTTTCCAACAGTTGGGCTCAAAATATCTACAAGCCACTTGGATAATTTATAGGAAACTGAACCTATGGAGCTAATAATTAGTCTGACTGGTTTACGCAGTTTGTGCGTTTTTATTACTCCATACATACAGGGTAAAGATGGATTAGTGGACGTAAAGTTTTTAATTCATCTTTGCCTTTGAGTAGACTTTTTATAGTTTTATTGGAATTTCTGTTAGCAGATTCTAAGGGATTTTTTCTAAGTAATTTATACACTGAATTTTTTGAGACAAGATTGCTTAACACAATCCTTCTTAACAGAGCTAAGTGCTATAGATATGTTGATATTTTGTGTCTTATGCCTAAAAATATAGATATAAACAATTTCCACGTTAAATTAAATGGTTTAGCTCATTCTATAAATTTTACTGTTGAGTTCGAAGAAAACCCATTGCCTTTCCTAGATGTTTTAATTATTAAAGATTATAACAAATAACTGTTCTTATGTACATTATTATTCTTCACATCAAGGTAGAGTTAAACTGTCGGTATTCTTATCAATGTTTTTGAGAGCTTTACGTATATGTAGTCCAGAGTTCATAGATGAATAAATCTCCAGAATTTATGAAATAGCTAATGATCTAAAATACCCAAGAAACGTAATTGAAATACTTTGTACAATTGAAAAAGGAACAGCCAACTTTATTTAACTATAAATATGTTGGTTCTCCCTTACCATGAAAACTTGGTTGATATACCTTCTCTTCTTAAGACTTTTAATATCGAAGTTGTATTTAAAAATCTTGATACAGTTAAAAAAACTTTTGATAAAAAGTTCCCCCAAAATGCTGACGGATGTGTCTATAAGATTCCTTGTAAAATTTGCGATAAAGTTTATTACGGTCAAATTGGTAAAAGTCTTGAAATAAGATTAAAACAACATAAAAATAGCATTAGAACTGAACAAAATTATTATACTCTATTTATTCATCTGAGAGATTATAACCATCCAATTGATTTTCAAAATGCTGAGAAAGTTGTAGCAATCAAGTCCATGGTCGACAATAATATATTAGAATCATGTTTCATAAAAATCAGTTTTGAAAATGTGAATATTTATTTTGGTTTGTATAAATTGGGTAGAGTATCAGGTGTGTTCCACAGAGTCGGGTGTTGTCATGCGACTGTGAAGTGTAGTCTTGGTGTGACTGTGAGGTGTAATCTTGCTCCTTTATATGCCTTCCTGTTGATGTTTTGTTTTTTATATTTCCTTGATAATGTGATAAGTCACGAAAGCGCATGGAATTTCACTATTTTTTCACAGTGGCTGTTCTGAAATTATATATAATGTGTGTGTGTATATATATATATATATATGTGTGTGTATATATATATATATATATATATATATATATATATATATATATATATATATATATATATATATATGTGTGTGTGTGTGTGTGTGTGTGTGTGTGTGCGCAAACATTCACCCTCGCAGACTTTCTTGTCATTACTCACTAAGTACTCCCAACATCTCCACAAAAAGACCCGTATACCTGGAGGATGTTCCGGGGGTCAACGTCCCCACGGCCCGGTCTATGACCAGGCCTTGCCGGCTGCTTGCAAACCGACATACGAAGCACAGCCCGGCTGGTCAGGTACTGACTTTAGGTGACTGCCCCGCTCCCTCTTGATGACAGCCAGGGGTCTATTAGTAATCCTCATTGGGAGGCAGTTGAGCAGTCGTGGGCCCTTGACAATTACTGTGTTGTCCCGTAGTTTGGCTTTTATTTTTTTTTCTCTAACACACCTGTAAAAAAAATTATTGTACAGATTTGAAATTGGCCCCTCAGTATTTTACGAATGTAAATTATGATGCATATTCGTCGCCTGTATTCCAGGGCACACCATGTGAGGTGTTTTAGGTATTCTCTATAGCTTCAGTTTTGCTGATGATCAGTGTTCTTTGTACATGTTCCAGTATGATGGTATCATCCATGTTATGAAGACTGTGAGACAAGTTACCAAACAAATCTGTATGATAACGTTTCGTTATGTGTAGAACTTCATCAGAGCTAAATAAATGGTACTCAAAGATAAACATTGCCACAGTAAAAACTAATTTTTTGTAAATGGCTCCTGACCACAGTGGAACCCTGATGCCTCTCTGCTGACCACTGTGGAACCCTGATACTTGGCATCTGACCACTGTGGAACCCTGATACTTGGCATCTGACCACTGTGTAAGCCTGTTGCTTGGCTTCTAACCACTTTGTAAATCTGATGTATGGCTCCTTACCACTGATGCCTGGCTTTTGACCACTATTTAACCCTGGTTCCTGAAAACTGTTTAACCCTTATGGCTAGTTTCTGCCCACTGTGGAAATTTCATACCTGACTTCTGACCACTGTGGAACTCTGATACAAGGGGGTCAATGTATAAGTGAGAAGATATTTCCATGTAGTTGTCTGGCTGTGCTGTCCATAGTCATGCATTGTTTATTTAACCCTCACGGGAGAAACACGGTTTCTCCCTTATGCATTTTCATGTTTATATTTACACATTTTAATGTAATTATACTTATCATTTTTAGTTATATTATGACTTTATTGATTGACTTTTTAATTTATTTCGATGTTTATTGTAAATCTCTTTTTGGATCCTAGTTTTCAGGTTTTTTGTGTATCTATAGGTTCTCGTGCTACCGTCTGCAGAACGGAAATGGGATTCATGATAAACTAGCCACTTTGGGGTGCACAGTAGACTAGCCACTACCGTCCACAGGATGGATGTAAAGTGAACAATATACCAGCAGCTACCGTACAAAGGAAGGACATGGGGTGCACAGTGCACTAGCAGCTACCGTACAAAGGAAGGACATGGGGTGCACAGTGCACTAGCAGCTACCGTACAAAGGAAGGACATGGGGTGCACAGTGTACTAGCAGCTACCGTACAAAGGAAGGACATGGGGTGCACAGTGTACTAGCAGCTACCGTACAAAGGAAGGACATGGGGTGCACAGTGCACTAGCAGCTACCGTACAAAGGAAGGACATGGGGTGCACAGTGCACTAGCAGCTACCGTACAAAGGAAGGACATGGGGTGCACAGTGCACTAGCAGCTACCGTACAAAGGAAGGACATGGGGTGCACAGTGCACTAGCAGCTACCGTACAAAGGAAGGACATGGGGTGCACAGTGCACTAGCAGCTACCGTACAAAGGAAGGGCATGGGGTGCACAGTGTACTAGCAGCTACCGTACAAAGGAAGGACATGGGGTGCACAGTGCACTAGCAGCTACCGTACAAAGGAAGGGCATGGGGTGCACAGTGCACTAGCAGCTACCGTACAAAGGAAGGGCATGGGGTGCACAGTGTACTAGCAGCTACCGTACAAAGGAAGGGCATGGGGTGCACAGTGCACTAGCAGCTACCGTACAAAGGAAGGGCATGGGGTGCACAGTGTACTAGCAGCTACCGTACAAAGGAAGGACATGGGGTGCACAGTGTACTAGCAGCTACCGTACAAAGGAAGGACATGGGGTGCACAGTGCACTAGCAGCTACCGTACAAAGGAAGGACATGGGGTGCACAGTGCACTAGCAGCTACCGTACAAAGGAAGGACATGGGGTGCACAGTGCACTAGCAGCTACCGTACAAAGGAAGGACATGGGGTGCACAGTGCACTAGCAGCTACCGTACAAAGGGACATGGGGTGCACAGTGCACTAGCAGCTACCGTACAAAGGAAGGACATGGGGTGCACAGTGCACTAGCAGCTACCGTACAAAGGAAGGACATGGGGTGCACAGTGCACTAGCAGCTACCGTACAAAGGAAGGACATGGGGTGCACAGTGCACTAGCAGCTACCGTACAAAGGAAGGACATGGGGTGCACAGTGTACTAGCAGCTACCGTACAAAGGAAGGACATGGGGTGCACAGTGCACTAGCAGCTACCGTACAAAGGAAGGACATGGGGTGCACAGTGCACTAGCAGCTACCGTACAAAGGAAGGACATGGGGTGCACAGTGCACTAGCAGCTACCGTACAAAGG
Organism: Cherax quadricarinatus; assembly: GCF_038502225.1. NCBI lineage: Eukaryota > Metazoa > Arthropoda > Malacostraca > Decapoda > Parastacidae > Cherax > Cherax quadricarinatus. The sequence goes on along the minus strand of NC_091316.1, from coordinate 33,052,497 downwards.
AAGGACATGGGGTGCACAGTGCACTAGCAGCTACCGTACAAAGGAAGGACATGGGGTGCACAGTGCACTAGCAGCTACCGTACAAAGGAAGGACATGGGGTGCACAGTGCACTAGCAGCTACCGTACAAAGGAAGGACATGGGGTGCACAGTGCACTAGCAGCTACCGTACAAAGGAAGGACATGGGGTGCACAGTGCACTAGCAGCTACCGTACAAAGGAAGGACATGGGGTGCACAGTGCACTAGCAGCTACCGTACAAAGGAAGGACATGGGGTGCACAGTGCACTAGCAGCTACCGTACAAAGGAAGGACATGGGGTGCACAGTGCACTAGCAGCTACCGTACAAAGGAAGGACATGGGGTGCACAGTGCACTAGCAGCTACCGTACAAAGGAAGGACATGGGGTGCACAGTGCACTAGCAGCTACCGTACAAAGGAAGGACATGGGGTGCACACACTAGCAGCTACCGTACAAAGGGGCATGGGGTGCACAGTGTACTAGCAGCTACCGTACAAAGGAAGGACATGGGGTGCACAGTGCACTAGCAGCTACCGTACAAAGGAAGGGCATGGGGTGCACAGTGCACTAGCAGCTACCGTACAAAGGAAGGACATGGGGTGCACAGTGTACTAGCAGTGCACAGTGCACTAGCAGCTACCGTACAAAGGAAGGAAGGACATGGGGTGCACAGTGCTACTAGCAGCTACCGTACAAAGGAAGGACATGGGGTGCACAGTGCACTAGCAGCTACCGTACAAAGGAAGGACATGGGGTGCACAGTGCACTAGCAGCTACCGTACAAAGGAAGGACATGGGGTGCACAGTGCACTAGCAGCTACCGTACAAAGGAAGGACATGGGGTGCACAGTGTACTAGCAGCTACCGTACAAAGGAAGGACATGGGGTGCACAGTGCACTAGCAGCTACCGTACAAAGGAAGGACATGGGGTGCACAGTGCACTAGCAGCTACCGTACAAAGGAAGGACATGGGGTGCACAGTACACTAGCAGCTACCGTACAATGGAAGGACATGGGGTGCACAGTGCACTAGCAGCTACCGTACAAAGGAAGGGCATGGGGTGCACAGTGTACTAGCAGCTACCGTACAAAGGAAGGACATGGGGTGCACAGTGCACTAGCAGCTACCGTACAATGGAAGGACATGGGGTGCACAGTGCACTAGCAGCTACCGTACAAAGGAAGGGCATGGGGTGCACAGTGCACTAGCAGCTACCGTACAAAGGAAGGACATGGGGTGCACAGTGCACTAGCAGCTACCGTACAATGGAAGGACATGGGGTGCACAGTGCACTAGCAGCTACCGTACAAAGGAAGGGCATGGGGTGCACAGTGTACTAGCAGCTACCGTACAAAGGAAGGACATGGGGTGCACAGTGCACTAGCAGCTACCGTACAATGGAAGGACATGGGGTGCACAGTGCACTAGCAGCTACCGTACAAAGGAAGGGCATGGGGTGCACAGTGTACTAGCAGCTACCGTACAATGGAAGGACATGGGGTGCACAGTGCACTAGCACCTACCGTACAAAGGAAGGACATGGGGTGCACAGTGCACTAGCAGCTACCGTACAAAGGAAGGACATGGGGTGCACAGTGCACTAGCAGCTACCGTACAATGGAATGACATGGGGTGCACAGTGCACTAGCAGCTACCGTACAAAGGAAGGACATGGGGTGCACAGTGCACTAGCAGCTACCGTACAATGGAAGGACATGGGGTGCACAGTGCACTAGCAGCTACCGTACAAAGGAAGGACATGGGGTGCACAGTGCACTAGCAGCTACCGTACAAAGGAAGGACATGGGGTGCACAGTGCACTAGCAGCTACCGTACAATGGAAGGACATGGGGTGCACAGTGCACTAGCAGCTACCGTACAAAGGAAGGACATGGGGTGCACAGTGCACTAGCAGCTACCGTACAATGGAAGGACATGGGGTGCACAGTGCACTAGCAGCTACCGTACAAAGGAAGGGCATGGGGTGCACAGTGTACTAGCAGCTACCGTACAATGGAAGGACATGGGGTGCACAGTGCACTAGCAGCTACCGTACAAAGGAAGGACATGGGGTGCACAGTGCACTAGCAGCTACCGTACAAAGGAAGGGCATGGGGTGCACAGTGTACTAGCAGCTACCGTACAATGGAAGGACATGGGGTGCACAGTGCACTAGCAGCTACCGTACAATGGAAGGACATGGGGTGCACAGTGCACTAGCAGCTACCGTACAAAGGAAGGGCATGGGGTGCACAGTGTACTAGCAGCTACCGTACAATGGAAGGACATGGGGTGCACAGTGCACTAGCAGCTACCGTACAAAGGAAGGACATGGGGTGCACAGTGCACTAGCAGCTACCGTACAAAGGAAGGGCATGGGGTGCACAGTGTACTAGCAGCTACCGTACAAAGGAAGGACATGGGGTGCACAGTGCACTAGCAGCTACCGTACAAAGGAAGGGCATGGGGTGCACAGTGTACTAGCAGCTACCGTACAATGGAAGGGCATGGGGTGCACAGTGTACTAGCAGCTACCGTACAATGGAAGGACATGGGGTGCACAATGTACCAGCAGCTACCGTACAAAGGAAGGGCATGGGGTGCACAGTGTACTAGCAGCTACCGTACAATGGAAGGACATGGGGTGCACAATGTACCAGCAGCTACCATACAAAGGAAGGACATGGGGTGCACAGTGCACTAGCAGCTACCGTAGAAAGGAAGGGCATGGGGTGCACAGTGTACTAGCAGCTACCGTACAATGGAAGGACATGGGGTGCACAATGTACCAGTAGCTACCGTACAAAGGAAGGGCATGGGGTGCACAGTGTACTAGCAGCTACCGTACAATGGAAGGACATGGGGTGCACAATGTACCAGCAGCTACCGTACAAAGGAAGGACATGGGGTGCACAGTGCACTAGCAGCTACCGTACAATGGAAGGACATGGGGTGCACAATGTACCAGCAGCTACCGTACAAAGGAAGGGCATGGGGTGCACAGTGTACTAGCAGCTACCGTACAATGGAAGGACATGGGGTGCACAATGAACAAGCAGCTACCGTACAAAGGAAGGTCATGGGGTGCACAGTGTACTAGCAGCTACCGTACAAAGGAATGGAAGGACATGGGGTGCACAATGTACCAGCAGCTACCGTACAATGGAAGGACATGGGGTGCACAGTGCACTAGCAGCTACCGTACAATGGAAGGACATGGGGTGCACAGTGCACTAGCAGCTACCGTACAAAGGAAGGGCATGGGGTGCACAGTGTACTAGCAGCTACCGTACAATGGAAGGACATGGGGTGCACAATGTACCAGTAGCTACCGTACAAAGGAAGGGCATGGGGTGCACAGTGTACTAGCAGCTACCGTACAATGGAAGGACATGGGGTGCACAATGTACCAGCAGCTACCGTACAAAGGAAGGACATGGGGTGCACAGTGCACTAGCAGCTACCGTACAATGGAAGGACATGGGGTGCACAATGTACCAGCAGCTACCGTACAAAGGAAGGGCATGGGGTGCACAGTGTACTAGCAGCTACCGTACAATGGAAGGACATGGGGTGCACAATGTACCAGCAGCTACCGTACAAAGGAAGGGCATGGGGTGCACAGTGTACTAGCAGCTACCGTACAAAGGAAGGACATGGGGTGCACAATGTACCAGCAGCTACCGTACAAAGGAAGGACATGGGGTGCACAGTGCACTAGCAGCTACCGTACAATGGAAGGACATGGGGTGCACAGTGCACTAGCAGCTACCGTACAAAGGAAGGGCATGGGGTGCACAGTGTACTAGCAGCTACCGTACAAAGGAAGGGCATGGGGTGCACAGTGTACTAGCAGCTACCGTACAAAGGAAGGACATGGGGTGCACAATGTACTAGCAGCTACCGTACAAAGGAAGGACATGTGGTGCACAGTGTACTAGCAGCTACCGTACAAAGGAAGGGCATGGGGTGCACAGTGTACTAGCAGCTACCGTACAAAGGAAGGGCATGGGGTGCACAATGTACTACCAGCTACCGTACAAAGGAAGGACATGGGGTGCACAGTGTACTAGCAGCTACCGTACAAAGGAAGGGCATGGGGTGCACAATGTACTAGCAGCTACCGTACAAAGGAAGGACATGGGGTGCACAGTGTACTAGCAGCTACCGTACAAAGGAAGGACATGGGGTGCACAATGTACTAGCAGCTACCGTACAAAGGAAGGACATGGGTGTACAATGCACTAGCAGCTACCGTACAAAAGACATGGGGTGCACAGTGTACTAGCAGCTACCGTACAAAGGAAGGACATGGGGTGCACAGTGTGCTAGCAGCTACCGTACAAAGGTAGGACATGGGGTGCACAGTGTACCAGCAGCTACCGTACAAAGGACATGGGGTGCACAATGTACTAGCAGCTACCGTACAAAGGACATGGGGTGCAAAATGTACCAGCAGCTACCGTACAAAGGAAGGACATGGGGTGCACAGTGCACTAGCAGCTACCGTACAATGGAAGGACATGGGGTGCACAGTGCACTAGCAGCTACCGTACAAAGGAAGGGCATGGGGTGCACAGTGTACTAGCAGCTACCGTACAAAGGAAGGGCATGAGGTGCACCGTGTACTAGCAGCTACCGTACAAAGGAAGGACATGGGGTGCACAATGTACTAGCAGCTACCGTACAAAGGAAGGACATGTGGTGCACAGTGTACTAGCAGCTACCGTACAAAGGAAGGGCATGGGGTGCACAGTGTACTAGCAGCTACCGTACAAAGGAAGGGCATGGGGTGCACAATGTACTAGCAGCTACCGTACAAAGGAAGGACATGGGGTGCACAGTGTACTAGCAGCTACCGTACAAAGGAAGGGCATGGGGTGCACAATGTACTAGCAGCTACCGTACAAAGGAAGGACATGGGGTGCACAGTGTACTAGCAGCTACCGTACAAAGGAAGGACATGGGGTGCACAATGTACTAGCAGCTACCGTACAAAGGAAGGACATGGGTGTACAATGCACTAGCAGCTACCGTACAAAAGACATGGGGTGCACAGTGTACTAGCAGCTACCGTACAAAGGAAGGACATGGGGTGCACAGTGTGCTAGCAGCTACCGTACAAAGGTAGGACATGGGGTGCACAGTGTACCAGCAGCTACCGTACAAAGGACCTGGGGTGCACAATGTACTAGCAGCTACCGTACAAAGGACATGGGGTGCAAAATGTACCAGCAGCTACCGTACAAAGGAAGGACATGGGGTGCACAATGTACTAGCAGCTACCGTACAAAGGAAGGACATGGGGTGCACAGTGTACCAGCAGCTACCGTACAAAGGACATGGGGTGCACAATGTACTAGCAGCTACCGTACAAAGGACATGGGGTGCACAATATACCAGCAGCTACCGTACAAAGGAAGGACATGGGGTGCACAATGTACTAGCAGCTACCGTACAAAGGAAGGACATGGGGTGCACAGTGTACCAGCAGCTACCGTATAAAGGAAGGACATGGGGTGCACAATGTACCAGCAGCTACCGTACAAAGGACATGGGGTGCACAATGTACTAGCAGCTACCGTATAAAGGAAGGACATGGGGTGCACAATGTACCAGCAGCTACCGTACAAAGGACATGGGGTGCACAATGTACTAGCAGCTACCGTATAAAGGAAGGACATGGGGTGCACAGTGTACCAGCAGCTACCGTACAAAGGACATGGGGTGCACAATGTACTAGCAGCTACCGTACAAAGAACATGGGGTGCACAATGTACCAGCAGCTACCGTACAAAGGAAGGACATGGGGTACACAATGTACTAGCAGCTACCGTACAAAGGAAGGACATGGGGTGCACAGTGTACCAGCAGCTACCGTAACAAGGACATGGGGTGCACAATGTACTAGCAGCTACCGTACAAAGGACATGGGGTGCACAATGTACTAGCAGCTACCGTACAAAGGACATGGGGTGCACAATGTACTAGCAGCTACCGTACAAAGGAAGGACATGGGGTGCACAATGTACCAGCAGCTACCGTACAAAGGAAGGACATGGGGTGCACAATGTACTAGCTACCGTACAAAGGAAGGACATGGGGTGCACAATGTACCAGCAGCTACCGTACAAAGGAAGGACATGGGGTGCACAATGTACTAGCAGCTACCGTACAAAGGAAGGACATGGGGTGCACAATGTACTAGCAGCTACCGTACAAAGGAAGGACATGGGGTGCACAATGTACTAGCAGCTACCGTACAAAGGAAGGACATGGGGTGCACAATGTACCAGCAGCTACCGTACAAAGGAAGGACATGGGGTGCACAATGTACTAGCAGCTACCGTACAAAGGAAGGACATGGGGTGCACAATGTACCAGCAGCTACCGTACAAAGGAAGGACATGGGGTGCACAATGTACTAGCAGCTACCGTACAAAGGAAGGACATGGGGTGCACAATGTACCAGCAGCTACCGTACAAAGGAAGGACATGGGGTGCACAATGTACTAGCAGCTACCGTACAAAGGAAGGACATGGGGTGCACAGTGTACTAGCAGCTACCGTACAAAGGAAGGACATGGGGTGCACAGTGTACTAGCAGCTACCGTACAAAGGAAGGACATGGGGTGCACAATGTACTAGCAGCTACCGTACAAAGGAAGGACATGGGGTGCACAATGTACTAGCAGCTACCGTACAAAGGAAGGACATGGGGTGCACAATGTACCAGCAGCTACCGTACAAAGGAAGGACATGGGGTGCACAATGTACTAGCAGCTACCGTACAAAGGAAGGACATGGGGTGCACAGTGTACTAGCAGCTACCGTACAAAGGAAGGACATGGGGTGCACAGTGTACTAGCAGCTACCGTACAAAGGAAGGACATGTGGTGCACAGTGTACTAGCAGCTACCGTACAAAGGAAGGACATGGGGTGCACAATGTACTAGCAGCTACCGTACAAAGGAAGGACATGGGGTGCACAATGTACTAGCAGCTACCGTACAAAGGAAGGACATGGGGTGCACAATGTACTAGCAGCTACCGCGGTATAACATAATCTTTGTTTTAACTGCGTTCTGAGAGCTTCGTTCACATTCTTGAAGTGAAAAGTTTCTGTTGTGTTATGTTTTCTTCTCACATTAAATATTGTGGAGAGTTATGTTCAGTGGTGCACGAGAGCACAGCGCTCACACCCAGTAAGTTGGCTCACGAGAGTTGAGTTCCAAGTCTTGGACCTCAGCATTTCTGAGCAGAGAGTAGTGGCGTGATTCTCAGCAGTGTCCCATTTATTTACATTTGAATCCATCTATTTGAATCTGTGTGCTGATTTAGCTTCCATCAAGTAGCTTTATAAAGTTTTTCAGTGAGTTACTGTTCTCGCACTGAATTAATTCTGTGTCCCTTTGACTCACTTTAACGTGCAGTGTTCTGACACCTCCTAATGTTGTCTTCCATTCCAGTGTGTCCATGTTTACTTTGTTGCTGTGTGTACCTTATATGTTGTGATCATGTCTCCTCACTGGTTTTCGCTTCTTTCGTGATATGAAGTTTTTATTACTTGAATATGTGTGTGTGTGTGTGTGTGTAAGCACCAGACGAGACTGTCCCAAGACCGAGCTCTGAAAGTAGGAAAAACTCTCGGAGCTCATCAAAGGTATATCATCCAGCCACTGCAGAAGTTATTTGGTTAACGTGTCCTCCAGGCGACATGTTCAGCCCTGTGCTTACCTCTGGGTATTTTTCTTTAAGTGAAGTTTACAGCTTCTGTAGCCCACCTCCCGAGTCTATACTCGATTTCCGGTCCTACCCCTTCCCAGTTTTTCATAACCATGCATTTACTGGCTGAAGTTCTGGATTTATATGCCTGACCAATTTTGCAGTTTTTCCAGCTCTGTTTGCAGCCTATCTGTTTTTTTTTAACATTAATTTCACATCATCTGCTAACAATGATACATCTGACCTCATCTCTTTTGGTATGTCACTCATATATACCAGAAACAGTACCAGTCCCAATCCTGATCCTTGTGGAACCGCACTTGTTACACTTGTCAGTTCTGACACCTCTTTTCAGACAGTCACTCTGTCTCTACCCATCCTTTCTCGCCTCACTTCTGTTGTTTTGTCATTGAACTCTGGCAGGTTTGTGAAACAGGATTTGCTGTCTCTAGACCTATGCTTGTTGGACATGATACTACTACTCTCCACCACTCTCCTGATTATCCTCTCTATTACCACACATGCTATGCATGTCAGTGATACTAATAGTTTAAATACTGGGACTACTTCTGATGCCTTGTAGATCTATGGTAAATACCCCATATCCAGTTATTGTAGACTTTAGTTAATAATGGTTGGGACAAGGCCTCTTCTTCCTTTCGTTGAATTTACGGCGACACTTTATCAGATCCCATTGTCTTCGATGTACCCAGCTTACCCAGACGTTTCTTCACCTTTACATATTGTTCGTGTTGTGGCCAGTAACTGTTGTAAACTTTCCTTCGACTCTGATATTGCCCCTATTTTTACTGAGAACGCCTGTTTAAATCGTTTGTTCAGCTCTTCATAAACTTGCGTTTTGTTTGCAAGCTTTTTTTTCATTCTTCAATCGTATTACCTGCTCTTTCACTGTGTAGCAACTTTGGTTAAAGTTGATTCTTTTGCTGCAGTGTCGTTCTCATGTTACCGCTCGGCTTTTCTTCTTATCCGTACATATTCATTTTTCGCTCTTCTCACTTTTCTGTTTTCATCTGTCTTTCACTTTCTGTAATCTTCCATGTCTTTGCAATACTGATTTTGTATTAATGTTGGTAGAATTACCGACAATACGTAAAGTAAAAAGGACACAAGTGTAACTAGTGTGACATTTTTATTGTGGCAACGTTTCACTCTCCAGGAGCTTTGTCAAGCCGTTACAAACAATATATAGACACAGAGGGTATATATAGGCTTGGACTGAGGTGCAATACTAGTGGTACTAGTAGTAGTAGTAGTAGTGATATAAGTAGTAATAACAGTAGTAGTAGTAATACAATATGGTAGAACAATCAACTTGCACATGAGTAAAAGGTTATAAAAGCTATTACTTGGGTAGCATAAAAATAGGTTAGACAAATATTTCTCTTCGGGTCGGATCTGAGAAATATTTGTCTAACCTATTTTTATGCAACCCAAGTAATAGCGTTTATAACCTTTTACTCATGTGCGAGTTGATTGTTCTACCATATTGTATTACTACTGCTACAACTTATATTACTACTACTACTACTACCACTAGTATTACACCTCGCTCTAAGCCTATATATACCCTCTGTGTCCATGTATTGTTTATAACGGCTTGATAAAGTTCCTGGAGAGGGAAACGTTGCCACAATAAAATGTCACATTAGTCGCACTTGTGTCCTGTTACTTTACTATTGATTTTTTTCTTTCTTACCGTTGCCTAGGTGTAAGGTGCTCTGCTTCCCACCACGTTCTGACTACTCCATCTCATTCACTGATTTCACTTCAAGTTCCAGTTCCCTTTCGTGATTTTTAGACGGTAGAAATATGGATGACGCCTTTATCGGCAGTGTATTACTAGAATCTAATTGTAATGGTGTATATGTAAATTTGTAAATGTTAACATCGTCGATGTAAGTTTTCAAATTATATCAAAGAGCCACCGAGCACTGGGTCTTAAAGAAACCAAACATTTAAATTAATTTCATTAAGTGGTCCGGCAGCATCTTGAGAAGAACGACCAAATATAAATACCAAAATTCGTCTCAACTTTACAGAATTCTTGTTTACTCCACTCTTCGACTTCCATCACAGTTTCATTATTTGTAACAGTAATGATGAGCAAATATGGAATGATATGTCTTGAAAATAGTTACTATCTGTACTTCGACATTTTTACTTTCGATAATTGAGTTCAGTCGGTGTGTGGAATATTTTTGTTGAAGGTTCTCTGGACGTGCACGAGGAATGAAGGAAAACAAGATGACGAAGCAAGGAATAAATTCTTAAGTGGGAGGCTGCAGTGAGGGAGATACTTGACCGCATCCTAAAGTTGTTACAAGACCTCTTGCACCACCTCGACACCAAGCCTTGCTATCAACGATCATTAGGAGCCCTAAGACTGATCCTGAACGATTACCAGGGTCTCAAGACTGATCCTGAACGATCACTAGGGCCACAAGACTGATCCTGAACGATCATCAAGGCCCATGAATGATCCTCAACGATCACCAGGGCCCCAACACTGATCTTCAGTGATCACCAGGGCCCCAAGACTGACTCTCAAGGCTCATCAGGGCCGAAAGATTAACCCCTCAGGTCTCATCAGGGCCCCAAGACTGACCCCTCATGGCTCACCAGGGCCCAGGGCTACTATGGTCCTACTTTCAGCATCTTGTGTCTTGTCATTATTCATGTAATTTCTCTCCAGGGCTCTTAGCGCTGACGGAAGCCACTTGGCAAAATTGCGTTATTGATTACTGTGTCTGGTGTGGTTGTTGCATAATGTAGGTGGGCACAGTATTATCCCATCTCAACAATACTTATATTGAAGCTATAACCAATATTTATATTGCAATACTACTACTGTTACTGCTATCAGTATTATCCCATGTGAGCAGTACTAATATTGAAACTATAAGCAATATTTATATTGTAATACTACCACTATTAATACTATCAGTATTATCCCCTGTCAGCAATACTAATATTAAAACTATAACCAATATTCATATTATAATACTACTACTGTTACTACTATTGCCACTACTACTAGTACTATTACTACCAGTGCAATATCACAAGAACTGTTGTTGTTGCAACTGTGGTAGAGAGAAAGAGACAAATGCAGTTGCTTGAAACTTTAATAAAAGACTTTCCCCCCACTCAGTAGACTTGATCAGGTCACAAAAAGATAAACACAGCAACGGAGGGAGAGCTTATTGGTGGAGATTTTTATATGCAATGGTGAATCTTTATTATGGGTCCTGTGCAGTACCAGGTCCTGCCATGAACCAGGTCCTGCCATGAACCAGATCCTGCCATGAACCAGTCCTGCCATGGACTACTTCGGACAATCATAGGGCAATCAAAAGTGGGAAATAAAGTGTACACACACAAGTCTTGGCTTGGTGTAAAGCTTGGTCATTGTTATTGAAATCTGGTTGAAAAAGACAGGTGAGCAAATACTAGGGCAAACCACGTACGGGTGGGGCTAAAACCCTTGGCGAGTGAGTCGTAAAATTCCAGGCCAGTGCATAAGTCACTGGCTTAATTATTGTCCTGGAGTTTTATGACTAGTTCGCCATGGGTTCTAACCGCACTCGTACCGTGGTTTGTTTGCACCCGTACCGTGGTTTGTTTGCATGTTGGCGCCCGTACCGTGGTTTGTTTGCATGTTGGCGCCCGTACCGTGGTTTGTTTGCATGTTGGCACCAGTACCGTGGTTTGTTTGCATGTTGGCACCCGTACCGTGGTTTGTTTGTAATCATGTTATTATGATTACTTGAGTCATGAAATCTCTAGGACATATTTATTAGAAAACGTTTCGGTCCTGGCACCTTGATCAGAAGTTATCAAATTCCCAGGACCGAAACATCTAATATTAAAATCCAGTATTTGGTCACGTGTGTTTTTTAATCAAGTAATGGGTCAGCACACAGTACATTGCCAGCAGCACAACCCATGCACAGTGTACACACAGTGTGCTGAGTCCAGCCACAAAATAACCTAATAATGAGGTAGATTTGGGGTGAATGAGCATGAGAACACTCGCTACTACCGCTGTAGTATAGCCATGCTGAACACATGACAGGTATGGAGTGAGCACGGTTAGCTATTTATTACCTTGAAGGTAATGGCTAACCGTGCTTTCGGCTGGTTAAAGTGACGTAAGACGTAGTTTTATGTCTTTCATCGAATATAGAATGAATACCACAACAGAAACCTGATTTAGCTGTGACAGAAACACACATCTAATGCACTCCGCGCATGCCACAGATCATTCAGCTCAAGGACTTACGGAGGCTCGATCTTTCATCCGCTTATAGAAGACTGATACTGATAAATTATACTCATACCCGTGGAATGACATGACTGCGAGAGTCAGTCTTGTAGATAAATGGTTTGGAGAACCGACAAGTTAGTAAATTAGATATATGTGCAACACTTGGGAATCTTTAGTGAGGAAATGTTTCGTCACACAGTGGCTCCATCAGTCCATTACGAAGAAGAGTGGTGAAGATAAGAGGAGATTGAGGAAATCAGTCCCTCAACCTGGAGTCGATGTAATCAATCCATCAATCTTTTCAAGAGTAATAGACTGATTACATCGGCTCCAGGCTGACGGACTGATTTCCTCAATCTCCTTTTGATCTTCACCACTCTTCTTAGTATAGGACTGATGAAGCCACAGTGCGGTGAAACGTTTCCTCAATAAAGATTCCCAAGTGTTGCACATGTTTCTAATTTATCAACTTGTCGGTTCTCTGTACCATTTATCTACCAATTATCTATCATATATCGCAGTCATGTCATCCCACGGGTGTGTGAAGACCAAGTGAGATGGGTCACATCACATTGATTCCCAATCATCTCAGAAATTTTCTGGCAAGCAGTTCAACTAAATTTAGGAACCATTGTTCTGTCTAAAATTATTTGAGGTTCTGAAGAGTTCATTTTAAAGTGTCATCCCACTTGGCAGATTAGTAGTGTAACACTCGAGTGTATCAAGTGCTTGTGAGACTTACGGTGTATCACACAGGCGTGGTTAAGGTTCACTATTCCGCCTCTACTACTACTGCTCTGAAATGTGCTTGTGGAGTACAGGGAAATTTCATCAGTGTAGATTTTGTCACAGTTGCTGCTAGGGCTGGTGTATATTCCAGCAGCAGTTTAGATAGTTGTGGTGTGTGTGTGTGTGTGTGTGTGTGTGTGGTGATGTCTTTGATGGTAGTAGAGGCAGTCTTGGCTATGTTGATAGCCATAACTATGTTGTTTGTTTTCTATTCGTGTAGGTAACTAGAAAATTAATCTTAGATAACTAAAAAGTTTTTCTTGCAGATAACTAGAAAATGAATCAAGTTGATAAATTGATAAATAAAAAATTATGCTTTAGATATCTAGAAATTTAATCTTTAATAGATAAATACAAATTTAGTCTTATAAAAAAAAACCATACCACGGGCGGGGATAGAACCCGCGATCAGAGAGTATGGTTTGTTTGCACGATTTCGTGAGTTTAGTCTTATAGATAAGAAAACAGCTAATATTTACTTTAGTGCAGGGTTTATATTATGTAAATTCTCTAACAGTAAGTGGATTGTACATGGGAAACGAATACATTGTAGACCTAGATTTTTTTTTTTTTTTTTTGGTAATCCGCAAAAGAAAGTAAGACAGCGTAACCTAGGTTGAGCTAGATTTAATTACTTCTTTGGGGTTACCAGAAAAATGCCTTTTTCCTCAAGGCCTACAATATATTTGTCTCTCTTGAGTCAATTTAGTATTAAAGAAATTACATAATAACTCGCTAGGCTCAAAAACCCGACAAAAGTCAAAATTTACCACTGTAAAGTTTACCAAGATTGTAAACTAAAAACTGGTTATAATTGACCATAATTTTTAAAGGGGTGGACCGGTAGGCCAGCGGAAGGCTTCGGTCAGATGACCAAAAGCTCCAACTGCGTGTCATCATCTAAGACCCGCGTCAGGAAACACTTGTCCTGTTTCCTGACAAACCTTACCTAACCTAGCAAGATGGTAACGTAAGTAGATAGTGGAGTGAAAATACCGTACGTGCCACAATTGCCGAACTTTTCACTAACTCAGTTATTTTATCAGCTGGTAAAAATAGCGAACGAATATTCCCGGAAGCAATTTTTTGAAGTGTGTATCCCAGAGTCACTTGTCTTACCGGCATCCTCTCCACCTGAGTGGGAGGGGGCTGGGTGGAGTGAGTGGGAAAGAATGAGTGGAGGGAAGAGCTGAGTAGAGTGAGAGGGGAGGCATGAGCGGAGGGAAGAGCTGAGTGGAGTGGGATGGAAAGGGGTGAAGGAGAGGAGATAACTGGTTAGCGAATGGACTGGGATGATAGGAAGCAGAGAAGTGGATGGAGTGGGTGGATGATATGAAGGAAAGAGAAGAGTGGGAATGGGAGTTGGAAGGAGTGTGTGGAAATGGGTGAATGGAAAGGGTAGGAACAGATAAATTAATCATTAAGAAACACCAGAGTCTGGCCATTACTAACACTCTCTCAGATGAGTCGCTATACGAACACTGGCTCACGCACTTCTGACTACCTGTGTGTACACTTGTGTACTTGTACCTCTGACTGTACCTGTACTTTCATCTGTACCTGTTGTTTTACGTCTGTATTTATAATTGCGCGTATACTGGAGCAGGTATCTCTGCTTGTATCAGGTATACTGGAGCAGGTATCTCTGCTTGTACCAGGTATACTAGAGCAGGTGTATCTGCTTGTACCAGGTATACTGGAGCAGGTGTATCTGCTTATTCCAGGTATACTGGAGCAGGTGTCTCTGCTTGTACCAGGTATACTGGAGCAGGTGTATCTGCTTGTACCAGGTATACTGGAGCAGGTGTATCTGCTTGTACCAGGTATACTGGAGCAGGTGTATCTGCTTGTACCAGGTATACTGGAGCAGGTGTATCTGCTTATACCAGGTATACTGGAGCAGGTGTATCTGCATGTACCAGGTATACTGGAGCAGGTGTATCTGCTTGTACCAGGTATACTGGAGCAGGTGTATCTGCTTGTACCAGGTATACTGGAGCAGGTGTATCTGCTTGTACCAGGTATACTGGAGCAGGTGTATCTGCTTGTACCAGGTATACTGGAGCAGGTGTATCTGCTTGTACCAGGTATACTGGAGCAGGTGTATCTGCTTGTGCCAGGTATACTGGAGCAGGTGTATCTGCTTGTGCCAGGTATACTGGAGCAGGTGTATCTGCTTGTACCAGGTATACTGGAGCAGGTGTATCTGCTTGTACCAGGTATACTGGAGCAGGTGTATCTGCTTGTACCAGGTATACTGGAGCAGGTGTATCTGCTTGTACCAGGTATACTGGAGCAGGTGTATCTGCTTGTACAAGGTATACTGGAGCAGGTGTATCTGCTTGTACCAGGTATACTGGAGCAGGTGTATCTGATTGTACCAGGTATACTGGAGCAGGTGTATCTGCTTGTACCAGGTATACTGGAGCAGGTGTATCTGCTTGTACCAGGTATACTGGAGCAGGTGTATCTGCGTGTACCAGGTATATTGGAGCAGGTGTATCTGCTTGTACCAGGTATACTGGAGCAGGTGTATCTGCTTGTACCAGGTATACTGGAGCAGGTGTATCTGTTTGTACCAGGTATACTGGAGCAGGTGTATCTGCTTGTACCAGGTATACTGGAACAGGTGCATCTGCTTGTACCAGGTATACTGGAGCAGGTGTATCTGCTTGTACCAGGTATACTGGAGCAGGTGTATCTGCTTGTACCAGGTATACTGGAGCAGGTGTATCTGCTTGTACCAGGTATACTGGAGCAGTCCATCACCCTTAAAGTTTGAGGTGGTCAGTCCCTCAGTCTGGAGAAGAGCATTGTTCCGTTGAAGAAGCCTACTGTGTAGGCGAAACGTTTCAAAATAAAGATACCTAACTGTTGCATATGTGTCTTACCTAACAATCTGTCGGTATTTTATACCATTTTAATGTTCATTGTACCAGGTATACTGGAGCAGGTGTATCTGCGTGTGCCAGGTATACTGGAGCAGGTGTATCTGCTTGTACCAGGTATACGGGAGCAGGTGTATCTACTTGTACCAGGTATACTGGAGCAGGTGTATCTGCTTGTACCAGGTATACTGGAGCAGGTGTATCTGCTTGTACCAGGTATACTGGAGCAGGTGTATCTGCTTGTACCAGGTACACTGGAGCAGGTGTATCTGCTTGTACCAGGTACACTGGAGCAGGTGTCTCTGCTTGTACCAGGTATACTGGAGCAGGTGTATCTGCTTGTACCAGGTATACTGGAGCAGGTGTATCTGCTTGTACCAGGTATACTGGAGCAGGTGTATCTGCTTGTACCAGGTATACTGGAGCAGGTGTATCTGCTTGTACCAGGTATACTGGAGCAGGTGTATCTGCTTGTACCAGGTATACTGGAGCAGGTGTATCTGCTTGTACCAGGTATACTGGAGCAGGTGTATCTGCTTGTACCAGGTATACTGGAGCAGGTGTATCTGCTTGTACCAGGTATACTGGAGCAGGTGTATCTGCTTGTACCAGGTATACTGGAGCAGGTGTATCTGCTTGTACCAGGTATACTGGAGCAGGTGTATCTGCTTGTACCAGGTATACTGGAGCAGGTGTATCTGCTTGTATCAGGTATACTGGAGCAGGTGTATCTGCTTGTACCAGGTATACTGGAGCAGGTGTATCTGCTTGTACCAGGTATACTGGAGCAGGTGTATCTGCTTGTACCAGGTATACTGGAGCAGGTGTATCTGCTTGTACCAGGTATACTGGAGCAGGTGTATCTACTTATATCTGTGCTTCTGCCTGTATCTGTACTAATGCCTGTATCTGTGCTTCTGCTTGTATCTGTGCCTCTGCTTATATCTGTACCTCTGCTTGTATTTGTATTCTGCTTGTATCTCTACCTCTGCTGTACCTGTCCCTCTGCTTGTATCTGCACCTCTGTTGTACCTGTCCCTCTGCTTGTATCTGCACCTCTGCTGTACCTGTACCTCTGCTTGTATTTGTACCTCTGCTGTACCTGTCCCTCTGCTTGTATCTGTACCTCTGCTGTACCTGTCCCTCTGCTTGTATCTGCACCTCTGCTGTACCTGTACCTCTGCTTGCATCTGCACCTCTGCTGTACCATCTACCTCTGCTTGCATCTGCACCTCTGCTGTACCTGTACCTCTGCTTGTATCTGCACCTCTGCTGTACCTGTACCTGTCTCTGATGAATTATATCAGAATTAAGCTTTAGAGTAACGTCAGTTAATATGAGAAATATAAGAAGTGTTTTAAAGCTTCTCTCTTGACTTTACTCTTGGTGAAGATCTCTGTCTCTTTTGTTTTCCTCAAGTAGCACCGCCGCTCTTACTTTATTAGTAGCAGCATTAACTAATATCTTGGCCATATTCTGGAAGATGTTTACCTCCCTCCTCCTGTATTAAGACTGATTAATCCATTATTAAAATATAATTGCTTTATGAGGGAGTCATGTTTCCGGGTTTTTAAAATATCGAAGAAAATGCTCTGTTTTACGTTATATTTTCTCCTGTAATTGAAACTCCTGGTAAAAAAAAATTTCACATTTTTTTTAAATTATTCACTGGTCATTATTAGGATGAGTGAATGTTACTTAAAAGTTTGCTGAGGGTTAAAATATTTCTGTGTATTTTCCGGTGTTTTAGAGTCGTCACTGGAAAATACAAAGATTGCATTATTGGTTTATGAGTGACTCTTATTGAGTTTGCTGAGGCACTGATTTACAAATGATGTCATCCCTGAGGATGCTGAGATGATGACCTCGCTCCTCATGCACAAGATATCACATTATTGATCAAGACAACCTGATTTGACCGGTATGCAAACGGGAGGAGACTGGAATTTGTTCCTAAAGCATTCCACGGCCACAAATGTGCTCGCATGCTGGCTGGGCCACTAACGATTGTATCATGGAGGCGTAGTGGACTAAGGCGTCGAAAAATTTACCTAGCTTCCCTGGAGGCTAGTTAAATATCTTGGGTTCGATTCCCGGCTGGTTGCCATATTATTTGGTTAAAAAAAAATACTTGTTTCATGGATGCATTATAAATAAATATATATATATATATATATATATATATATATATATATATATGTATATGTATATATATATATATATGCGTACACACATTATTAAATAACATTTTAAAGGATTTTTGGAACATTTTCTATATTTCTTATATCGGGCTGATGTAATGGCTATTTTATATATTAGAAATGTTGAAGAAAATATATAGGTCTACATTCATGTGCATTTTAATATTATCATTATAACGATGCTATGGATTAATGAACTATAAATTAACTCACTTCCCCCAGGTTGTTGATAGCATTTTCCAATCTAATCTGGTTTAACTAAATTAACTGGTTCATATTAATCAGTTAACCTTCAATAAGCTGGCCAACTTTAACTTAACTGGTCAGTTTCAACTTAGGTGGTTATTCTAATTATTTTTATCTTACAGATTTGTTTCCTGATAAGAAAACAGTATATTGTTTTACACACAGTGTTGTATAAGTAATGCAGTTGCAGATATGTACAGATACTACCTTATCTTCTACTACAATTATCTCTCTATTCTTCCCCCGGCTCCTGTGTATTCTGGTGTTCTTCACTTCTGGCTTCAGTGTGACTTGTCATTGGTACTTGTGACTTGTCATTGGTACTTGTGACTTGTCATTGGTACTTGTGACTTGTCATTGGTACTTGTGACTTGTCATTGGTACATTTTCCATCACTGACATCTCTCCTGGGTTGAGCTGAGCTGTGAGCACCAGCAATATTCTTGACGTGAGAGCACAAGTTATTTCTGAACTTTATCTTCGTCATTTATCTGGTCTTTGCTTCATTTGCTTTACTGTGTTCTCTGTATGACATATCTGACGTTATTCCAACGTCTTTTAATTACTTTTTATGTTTCATAAGATGATCTGCCTGCGTTTTTTATTGTGCTCTTTTTGACTTCTTTATTCTGTTCATCTGAAATGCATCATTACTAAACATCATATTCTCATTTGTACATTGGAAGACCTTGGTATCTAATTGTAGTTATGTAGCTTCTACTGAGGCGACTTTCATACCTACTTTCGTATCTCCAGCAAAGGTTGGTACTAGATGTGACTAGTATTATTAGCTATGACTGTTATGGGGTTAATATAGAGTGAAGGTACCAGGACTGTGCCTTGGGGTACTGTTTTTTTTTTTTTACTTTACCGAGATTGAACTATGTTTTTTGCTACCACTCATTGTGTTCACTCTCTTAGAAATTGTATTATTAATTTCCCTACTTTTTATGTTATACTTGCAATAAGCATTTACCAAATACTTTGGTAAAATCCTTAAGGAGGTTTAAAGACGGAATGAATAGTGAGGGAGTGGGAAGGAGAATGAAAGAGAGGGAAGAAAGTTGAAAGAGAAAGTGAGGGGAAGAAAGAGCACGGTGTTGCGAGATAAGTGTGATGCAAAGAATATCAGCAAGGGACAAAGGAAAGGAGAGAAGAGAAAGGAAGAAAGGATAGGTGCTAGGGAAAGATGCTGGAGGGATAATGTGAGCGAGAGAGAGGATGGAGATTAGGGAGAGGGAGGAAGCTGGTATAATTAGCATTGTGTCAACACCTTCAGGGCACTGAGTTAGACACAGCTAAAATACACACTTTAACATTTATATATTAATGTAACTTGATTTGTATGGAAGGTTTTGTTTAATTACTGCTCATGATATTCCACTCACCTTCATTAATCATTTTGATCATTAAACATTTGACTCTGTCAGAGAGAGAGAGGATTAGTGTGTGTAGACAACACACATTTAAAACATCTTATGTTCAGCAAGTTATGTGTTGAAGACTAAAGCATTCTAGAGCTAACGCTGCTATATATCTGTATGGAGACGAGAGCCTTTTGTTACAGATCATGTAACAAAAGGCTCTCCACACTCCCTCCAGCCACACCGCTCTCAATCCAAAATGTATGAAAATTTCTGTGCCCTTCAAAAAGTGCATTGATATTTATTAGGAAGGGAGGAAGTACTGTTGTTCCTACTGTTATTAGTGCTACTGCTTTTGATATTACTGTTGCCATATATAATGCTGCTGCTACAGTTGTTTCTGCTGGAGTTGTTTCTGCTACTTTTGCTGCTGTTCTCATTGCTGCTGCCTCTGATACTACAGACGCTGCTTGTTACAGTGTAGGGACTAACCTGTTTAACTGTATCCCACATTTACATAGTGATTGTCAGACCTTTTATTAAAGGACGGTAGTGTGTTGATTATGACAGTCATCTGAATGTAAACTCTTAATCTACTTTAGCATTCTTTAGTTATAAATAATGCTTCAACACGTTTGTATTGCATCTCATGGCACGGAGTCTCGTACTGTTATTTCCTGTCATCGAATCATGTTGGACTTAAATTTTGTTTGAAAGGGTCAGATTTTTTAAGTATTTTAAAAATTTTAATTAGATTTAATGTTCTCAGTTAAAAAAAAAAACATTTTAATAGAAGAGTTTCTTTTGTGGATTTATTTCGTATATAATATGTGATATTTGTTGTCTTTACAACATCTACAGTATCCAGTGCCTTATAGTATCTGGTTAAGAAACAATAACTTACTACAATACCTTGTATAAGAAACAGTAGCTTACTGCAGTATCTTGGACAAGAACCAGCAACACTGCTGATATTAGATAACCTCCACTATCCTCAATAACAGACAATCGCCTCTATTCTCACTAGCAGATAGCCACCATTATCCTCACTAACAGATAACCAGCACTATCCTCACTAACAGATAACACCACTATCCTCACTAACAGATAACACTACTATCCTGACTAACAGATATCACTACTATCCTGGCTAAGAGATAACCACTATCCTCACTAACAGATAACCACTATCCTCACTAACAGGTAATCACCACTATCCTCACTAACAGGTAATCACCACTTGCTTGACTTAATTAGCACAATCTCGTGTACTCCTCGATGCGAGTTTGTAATTAAACTGTGTAAATTGGTGTGCAATTAAACTTATGGTATTGGCAAAGTTAATGCAACAATCACAACTTGCAATGTTGATAGCCCCTGAGTGACAGGCTGCAGTATGCAGTGTTGGTACCAGGCTTTTGTGGCAGTTGTGAGGTGTTAAAATTACCGAGTCATAATGATGAACAGACGGGGGATCCAGTCTTCATCACTCCATGCCTGTACATATATGTAAAATGGTTCCAACCGGTTGATCTCCCAGCGTCAAGATCCAACTAGACAGTCACCTGTCTAGTTGGATCTTGACGGTTATTGCATAAAATGCCGCTTATTACATTTAATTGAGACAGCGTTTCGCAAACCAGAAACTAGATCCATTCTCATTAGAGAAGTTATCCAGTTTATGATGGAGGAAACGTCTTTTCAGTAAAATGCCATGAAGCACACCTGTCTTATTAACATGATGCATGACCCACATGATTTTAGCTCTCCTCGTGCTGCTTGTGATGCATGACCCACATAACTTAACCTCTCCTCGTGCTGCCTGTGATGCATGACCCACATGACTTAACCTCTCCTCGTGTAGCTTGTGATGCATGACCCACATAACTTAACCTCTCCTCGTGCTGCTTGTGATGC
This sequence comes from Cherax quadricarinatus, assembly GCF_038502225.1. Lineage (NCBI taxonomy): Eukaryota > Metazoa > Arthropoda > Malacostraca > Decapoda > Parastacidae > Cherax > Cherax quadricarinatus. The sequence goes on along the minus strand of NC_091316.1, from coordinate 33,031,055 downwards.
ATGACTCACATGACTTAACCTCTCCTCGTGTAGCTTGTGATGCATGACCCGCATGACTCTAGCTCTCCTCGTGCTGCTTGTGATGCATGACCCACATGACTTTAGCTCTCCTCGTGCTGCCTGTGATGCATGAACCACATGACTTAACTTCTCCTTGTGCTGCTTGTGATGCATGACCCGCATGACTTAACCTCTCCTTGTGCTGCTTGTGATGCATGACCCGCATGACTTTACCTCTCCTCGTGCTGCTTGTGATGCATGATCCACATGACTTTAGCTCTCCTCGTGCTGCTTGTGATGCATGATCCACATGACTTTAGCTCTCCTCGTGCTGCTTGTGATGCATGATCCACATGACTTTAGCTCTCCTCGTGCTGCTTGTGATGCATGACCCGCATGACTTAACCTCTCCTCGTGCTGCCTATGATGCATGACCCACATGACTTTAGCTCTCCTCGTGCTGCTTGTGATGCATGACCCGCATGACTTAACCTCTCCTCGTGCTGCTTGTGATGCATGACCCACATGACTTTAGCTCTCCTCGTGCTGCTTGTGATGCATGACCCGCATGACTTAACCTCTCCTCGTGCTGCTTGTGATGCATGACCCGCATGACTTAACCTCTCCTCGTGCTGCCTGTGATGCATGACCCGCATGACTTTACCTCTCCTCGTGCTGCCTGTGATGCATGACTTAACCTCTCCTCGTGCTGCTTGTAATGCATGACCCACATGACTGTACCTCTCCTCGTGCTGCTTGTGATGCATGACCCACATGACTGTACCTCTCCTCGTGCTGCCTGTGATGCATGACCCGCATGACTTAACCTCTCCTCGTGCTGCTTGTGATGCATGACCCGCAGGACTTTACCTCTCCTCGTGCTGCTTGTGATGCATGACCCACATGACTGTACCTCTCCTCGTGCTGCCTGTGATGCATGACCCGCATGACTTTACCTCTCCTCGTGCTGCCTGTGATGCATGACCCACATGACTGTACCTCTCCTCGTGCTGCTTGTGATGCATGACCCACATGACTGTACCTCTCCTCGTGCTGCCTGTGATGCATGACCCACATGACTGTACCTCTCCTCGTGCTGCTTGTGATGCATGACCCACATGACTGTACCTCTCCTCGTGCTGCCTGTGATGCATGACCCACATGACTGTACCTCTCCTCGTGCTGCCTGTGATGCATGACCCACATGACTGTACCTCTCCTCGTGCTGCCTGTGATGCATGACCCGCATGACTTTACCTCTCCTCGTGCTGCTTGTGATGCATGACCCGCATGACTTTACCTCTCCTCGTGCTGCTTGTGATGCATGACCCACATGACTGTACCTCTCCTCGTGCTGCCTGTGATGCATGACCCACATGACTGTACCTCTCCTCGTGCTGCCTGTGATGCATGACCCACATGACTGTACCTCTCCTCGTGCTGCCTGTGATGCATGACCCGCATGACTTTACCTCTCCTCGTGCTGCTTGTGATGCATGACCCACATGACTGTACCTCTCCTCGTGCTGCCTGTGATGCATGACCCGCATGACTTTACCTCTCCTCGTGCTGCTTGTGATGCATGACCCGCATGACTGTACCTTTCCTCGTGCTGCCTGTGATGCATGACCTGCATGACTTAACCTCTCCTCGTGCTGCTTGTGATGCATGACCCGCATGACTGTACCTTTCCTCGTGCTGCCTGTGATGCATGACCCGCATGACTTTACCTCTCCTCGTGCTGCTTGTGATGCATGACCCACATGACTATACCTCTCCTTGTGCTGCCTGTGATGCATGACCCGCATGACTTTACCTCTCCTCGTCAGTGTAATTAAATCTAGCTCCAACGAATATAATTAAGAACAATATATGTGCTCCGTGGCCTGCTGGCTAAAGCTCTCGCTTCACACGGCGAGGGTCTGGGTTCGATTCCCACTGAAAGTAGAAACATTGGGCGTCTTTCTTTACACAGGTTGTCTATGTTCCCCATCAGTAAAATGGGCACCTGGGAGTAAGTCGACTGGTGTGGGTTGCATCCTGGGACAAACCTGACCTAATTTTCCCGAAATGCTCAGCAGAACAAGCGGCTTTCTATATAGTAGTACGTCATTGATGTCACCTAAGACTGTATACCTTGTGCATGTACTTGTAGAAATAAAGATATTATTTAGTATGTAGTAGTATGTTTGTAAGTGGATGTCTGTAGGTAAGTGGATGTATCTTGGTAGTATAATGTTAAAGGGAAATAAGTGCGTATTTGTATTGTATTGTATTAGGTTTGCCGGTCTTGTCCCAGTCTTTTCCAGATGGTGACCCGGCACGCGTATTTGTAGAGGGTAGCATTGTGTTTGTAACTAGATTAGAAGGTAATTGTAAGTGAATGAGTGTATAGTTGTCGGTAGGGTAATGTTTGTATTAGAGATAATGTTGGAGTCTAAAAGAGGTGGTGAGGGAGGAGGATTGGAAGGGGAAGCACATAAACCCTGGGGATGAGGTAGGAAGGGAGGGGCGAGGAATGGGGAACTGATGGGACCTGGAGAAGAGTTTGGGAGGGAGGGATTAGGCATGAGGTGAGAGAGGCGGTGATGTGGGAGCCACCTGGGCTTGATGGAGGGGGAGCATGGTGTGGGGTTGTTACCATTGTGGTGGGTAGCCGTAGGAGGTGGGTGTTGGAGGTGGAGAAGATACATAGTGGCAGGTGTCTGTTCTGACTCTTATCCTGTCTTAAATGTCATGTCTCTTGGTAAAGTTATCTTACTGACCCCGTCTGCTTCTGGTGTGTGTAGTAGTAGGCTGTGTGTGTGTGTGTATTCACCTAATTGTGTTTGCGGGGTCGAGTCTTAGCTCTTGGCCCCCTCCTCTTAAACCATAATCGCTGGCATTATTCGTTCCTAGCCATATGGGTTCTATCACACATATTCTTGAAACATTACATTGAGTTTGCTTCTAGCACTTCATCCAGTTCATTGCATTCATTTACCATCCTGAGACTGAAAAAGGATTTCCTACCATCTATGTGTCTCATCTCTGATGTGTGTGTGTGTGTGTGTGTGTGTGTGTGTGTATGTGTACTTCCCTAATTGTACTCACCTAATTGTCGTTGCAGGGGTCGAGACTCGGCTCCAGTCCCCGCCTTTTCACTGATCGTTACTAGGTCCTCTCTCTGCTCCCTGAGCTTTGTCATACCTCGTCTTAAAGCGATGTATGGTTCCTGCCTCCACTACATCACTTGTTAGGCTATGACTGAAGAAATGACTGAAGAAATGCTTCCTAACATCCCTGTGACTCGTCTGAGTCTTCAGCTTCCAATTGTGACCTCTTTAATCTGTGTTGCCTCTCTGGAACATCCTGTGTCTGTCCACCTTATCTATTCCACGCAGTATTTTGTGTGTCGTTATCACGTCTCCCCTGACCCTCCTGTCCTCCAGTGTCGTCAGGCCTATTTCCATCAACCTTTCTTCGTAGGACATTACCCTGAGCTCCGGAACTAGCCTTGTTGCAAACCTTTGTACTTTCTTTAAGTTCTTGACGTCCTTGACGAGGTGTGGGTTCCAAACTGGTGCTGCATACTCCAGTATGGGCCTGACGTACACAGTGTACAGTGTCTTGAACGATTCCTTGCTAAGGTATCGGAACACTATTCTCAGGTTTTCCAGGCGCCCATATGCTGCAGCAGTTATCTGGTTGATGTGTGCCTCCGGAGACGTGCTTGGAGTTACGGTCACCCCAAGATCTTTCTCCTTCTCTATCTCGTGTCTTACTTCTCTTACTCTGTCATAAAACTCTAGAAGGTTTGTGACACAGGATTTGCCTTCCATGAATCCGTGCTGGTTATCGTTTATAATCTTGTTCCGTTCCAGGTGCTCCACCACTCTCCTGATAATCTTCGACATGACTTTGCATACTCTACACGTCAGTGACACTGGTCTGTAGTTTAGTGCCTCGTTTCTGTCTCCTTTCTAAAAAATGGGGACTACATTTGCCTTCTTCCATACCTCAGGTAGTTGCCCAGTTTCAAGGGATGTGTTGATTGTGGTTAGTGGCACACTTGGCATCTCTGCTACTTCTCTAAGGACCCACGGGGAGATGCCTGGTCCCACCGCCTTTGACGTATCAGGGTCACTTAGCAGCTTCTTCACCTCCTCCTCTTGTGTTTATGTCATCCAACACTTGTTGGTATATTCCCTGTTGGTGTTCCCCTCTGTACTGTCTTCCCAGAGCCCTTCCTATCTCTTCTGTGAATACTTCCTTGAATCTCGTATTGAGCTCCTCACATACCTCTTGATCGTTTGTTGCGAGTTCCCCACCTTCTTTCCTCAGCCTAATCACCTGGTCTTTGACTGTTGTCTTCCCCCTAATGTGGCTATACAGCAGTTTCGGATCAGACATGACTTTCGATGCTATGTTGTTTTCGTACTGTCGCTGGGCCTCCCACCTAATCTGTGCCTACTCGTTTCTGGCTCTTCGACTAATCTCCTTATTTTCCTGGGTTCTTTGCCTTCTGTACTTTTTCCATTCTCTACTGCACTTAGTTCTTGCCTCCTACACCTTCAGCTAAACCAAGGGCTCGTTCTGGTCTTCCCATTATTTCTGTTGCCCTTAGGAACAAACCTTCCTCTGCCTCCTTGCATTTTGTTGTTACATATTCCATCGTTTCATTTATTGACTTTCCTACCAGTTCTCTGTCCCACTGAACCTTTTGCAGGAAGTTCCTCATACCTGTGTAGTCCTCCCTTTTATAGTTTGGCTTTTCCCATTCAGCTCCTGTTACCCTCTCCACTTGTAACTCTAATATGTATTCAAAAAACAGAACTATGTGATCACTAGCTCCAAGGGGGCCTCTCATATGTGATGTCCTCAATGTCTGAACTGCTCAGGGTGAACACAAGGTCCAGTCCTGCTGTGTGTGTGTACTCACCTAGTTGTACTCACCTAGTTGAGGTTGCAGGGGTCGAGTTCCAGCTCCTGGCCCCACCTCTTCACTGGTTGCTACTAGGTCACTCTCCCTGAACCGTGAGCTTTATCATACCTTTGCTTAAAGCTATGTATGGATCCTGTCTCCACTACATCGCTTCCCAAACTATTCCACTTCCTGACTACTCTGTGGCTGAAGAAATACTTCCTAACATCCCTGTGATTCATCTGTGTCTTCAAATTCCAACTGTGTCCCCTTGTTGCTGTGTCCCATCTCTGGAGCATCCTGTCTGTGTCCACCTTGTCAATTCCTCTTAGTATTTTGTATATCGTTATCATGTCCCACCTATCTCTCCTTTCCTCCAGTGTTGTCAGGTCGATTTCCCTTAACCTCTTCTCGTAGGACATACCCCTTAGCTCTGGGACTAGTCTTGTTGCAAACCTTTGCACTTTCTCTAGTTTCTTTTCATGCTTGGTTAGGTCTGGGTTCCAAACTGGTGTCGCATACTCCAATATGGGCCTAACGTACACGGTGTACAGGGACCTGAACGATTCCTATTAAGATGTTGGAATGCTGTTTTGAGGTTTGCTAGGCGCCCATATGCTGCAGCAGTTATTTGGTTGATGTGTGCCTCAGGAGATGTGCCTGGTGTTATGCTCACCCCAAGATCTTTTTCCTTGAGTGAGGTTTGTAGTCTCTGGCCTCCTAGACTGTACTCCGTCTGCGGTCTTCTTTACCCTTTCCCAATCTTCATGACTTTGCATTTTGTGGGGTTGAACTCCAGGAGTCAATTGCTGGACCAGGTCTGCAACCTGCTGTCCAGATCCCTTTGTAGCTCTGCCTGGTCTTCGACCGAATGAATTCTTCTCATCAACTTCACGTCATATGCAAACAGGGACACTTCGGAGTCTATTCATTCCGTCATGTCGTTCACAAATACCAGAAACAGCGCTGGTCCTAGGATTGACATCTGTGGGACCCCGCTGGTCACAGGCGCCCACTCTGACACCTCGCCACGTACCATGACTCACTGTTGTCTTCTTGACAGGTATTCCCTGATCCATTGTAGTGCCTTCCTAGTCATCCCTGCTTGGTCCTCCAGTTTTTGCACTAATCTCTTGTGTGGAACTGTGTCAAACGCCTTCTTACAGTTCAAGAAAATGCAATCTACCCACCCCTCTGTGTGTGTGTGTGTGTGTGTGTGTGTGTGTGTGTGTGTGTGTGTGTGTGTGTGTGTGGAGATTTTGGCATTCTGATATTCTGATGATACTGTGGGTCTCGGGGAAAAGAGGTTAGGTAAAAACACTTACCAAATTTTAAAATTACACATTTACGGAATGTTGTGCATAATTATGCTAAAGTTTTCGGCGAGATAAATTTTAAATAATGTTTAGAAAAAATGTGCAGCAGCTCCTGATGTTGAAAATATTGGCGTGATGAAGGAAATGTTCAGAGATACTGAGGTAAAGAACGAGGCTGCGGCCTCGAGTGACTCTGATTACAAGTTGTCTAGAAGAGCTCTTACAGTGTGGAAAATGAAACGATAATGCAGCGAGTTTTGGCTGGAAATGTGTAAAATACAGTTGCTGGTAATAAGACTGAACACCTTTCATGGATGAAGGATAGATAATATTAAATTATTTTGTCATGTCTTCCAGCCTCTCCTACAGATTCATCAAGGATGAGGGACTGATCACCTCAAATCGATCTCTTCATATCTTCCAACTTCTCTAGTATTAGTTTGTGTAGTGAACTAATTAAAATACTGGTTAGCGAAACTTCTCCAAAATATAGATACCCAAGTGTTGCGAATGTATCTTATATATCAATCTTGCTCGTAAAACTGTTAATAATGACCATAAGAACGACAAAACTAATAAATACACACCTTTGATTATGTTTAAATTTTTCTAGGGCATCACTTCAGCCATGTCTGTACCTCGGGCGGCATAATTTCGGTTTTCATAAAATTAAATTTAAATGTAGTTTTGCTTCACATGCAGATAAATCTTTTTATCTTTATTGAACTGTGACTAAACCTGTAATATATTCAAGTTATTATTACTGTCACATAGCATATTTAATTTTACAAATAATAGTAACATAGAATATAAAACGTAAGTATTGAAGCATATTAAATATTTAAAAAAGTGATCAGATGGTAAATGTAACTCGCTATTACAAACAGTATATATATATATATATATATATATATATATATATATATATATATATATATATATATATATATATATATATATATATATATATATATATGCAAAACAACCACTCTGAAAGAATAGAGAAATTCCAAGAGCTTTCGTGACTACTCACATTATCAAGGAACTATGAAAGTGAAGCATCCAAGGAAGCTATATAAGGGGTTCGGCCAGCACCTCACTATCAGATCCCACAACGGTTAAACACGTGACGCGCGGCGAGCCAACTTGGACAGGTCCTT
>NC_091316.1:32966176-33016176 GCF_038502225.1 Cherax quadricarinatus | reverse complement strand
AGTGAACCACGACACTCCTCTGAAAACCAGGCAGTACTACTATAGGAAATACTTCAGAACCGATGTATATATCTTCAATATACCTTTGAAGAGTTCTGAAAGTTTTTTTTTTTTTACTCTAGGAGCCCGGTCATGGGCCAGTCTCGTCTGGTGCTGCTAATGTCATAAGCCTGGCCATCTTATTTCAGACTTTATGAAACTCAGAAGACAGTCTTTCACAAGTAGTAATTCAGGTAATTTCAGTATTCAGAGACCTGTGGGGAACATTTCCCCATTGTTAAGTATTCCCAGTTCCCAGGACAAAGTAGAGTATATTACGAACACTGGTACACTAACTCAGGTCCTGTAGTAACTGGCCGTAAATCAAGTCCCCAGACAAGGAGCAAACCTCGAAAATAAAGGCAAAGACAAACAAAGAAGGGAGTTTTTGAGTACCCCTATATTCCCTCTACCAATGTTTATATTATATACAGTGCGCAGTAGAGCAGCAAAATGTTAATGAGTGAGAGAGCAAAGCGAGTTCACTCATTGAGGTTGACTTATACAGGAGTGACCAGTATGTGTGTACTCAGCTTGCTAGTGAGAGTCTGACTCCAACCTGGGATGTAAATATAACGTCACTTCGGCTGGAGTAAACCCTTCATCCAGTTGGTTGATGAATAAATCTCACAGCGAATCAGTGAGCCCCTACAGCCACACTGACCTAACTACCAGTTTGGTTGGTACAGAAAGAATGCAATAAGTGGTTGTGTGAGAAACCCCGAATGAATTGTAGCATACTGAGTGTACACCACACTTGCGCAACACAAGTTTAAATGTTTTATAATATTTTTAAATGAGTTTACTTAAAATATATGTACAAAAACATAACATTTTTTTTTAACATACCGGCGGTCTCCCACCAAGGTAGGATGACCCGAAAAAGAAAAAAACTTTCACCATCATTTCATTACTGTCTTGCCAGAGACGTAACAATACTGTAGTTCAGATGTCCCTCCAAGTTGCAGAATCCCAACCCCTTTTTCAGAATGCAGGCACTCTGGAAAAGGGGAAATCAGTTACCCTGACTGGTTTCCCTGAATCTCTTCATAAATGTTACATTGCTCACACTCAGACAGCTCGTAAAGTCATGAAAACCACTTGCCTCCACTCCTGTCTAACATGGTTACGTACACCTGTTGGTTGTCCAAACCCTCACATACAAATACCCTCCTTTACCCCACCAACGTACCCCAGGACGACCTCTACCCTGCCTTCCCTCTAATAATAATTTATACTCCCTTCAATTCAGCAAGTCAACCATCCCAACAATCCCTCCTCAGCCTTCTGGTGCAAGCCTGCACCTCCTAATCTCCACTACGAATTCTCTGCATAATATTTACACCACTGCCTCCAGGGTCCTCGCTACAACGTTCACAACCCATGCTAAGTTAACATTCATGTGAGAGTGTTGGTACCATTATACTCTCAGTGCACCACCCACCTTTTTTCTTTCGTCGATTCTGTCATCTCGTCTTTCGTAGACCTCTCCGTCGACTAGTCCACTACCAAATATCTGTACATATTCACTTTCTTCATAATCCCTCTTTTCAGTCTGATATCTAATCTTTCATTACCTGAATTTTTGTAACCCTCGTCACCTTGCTCTTTCCTGTGCTCACTTTCCTGTGCTCACTTTCCTGTGCTCACTTTCCTATGCTCACTTTCCTGTGCTCACTTTCCTGTGCTCACTTTCCTGTGCTCACTTTCCTATGCTCACTTGTAATTTCCTTCTTTTACATACCTTCCCAGATTCGCCCTATCCTCTTGAATTTTCGATTATTCGGACTTTCGCTCAAATAAATGTGGATAATGGAGTTACATTCACTGGAAACACTATGTATGTTCACTGGTAGAGTGTCTGCGCCATTATTTGCTAATCGCATATTTTTAATTATGAAAAAAAAATGTAATCGGAAAAGATGCAACAGGATTCTTTTCTCTCTTACGTATTGAATATATGTAACACAAATCCTTCGTTGTGTTTCTGTCAAGGCTTTAAGTCTCATTGCTTGAGTGTAGTGGATGGTACTGCTGATAGCTAGGCACTCCCAGTCTACAACCCACCACCACAATCACTAATACCACTACTACCAGAGTCACCACCACCACCAGCCCAATCACCACTGCTGTCACAATCACTACCACAGTGACCATCACCACTACTACCACAGTCACCACTACTACCACAGTCACCACCACTACCACAATCACTACCACCACTACAACAATCACTACCATCACTACCACAATCACCACCACTACCACAATCACCACCACTACCACAATCACTACCACCACTACCACAGTCACTACCACCACTACCACAGTCACTACCACCACTACCACAGTCACTACCACAATCACTACCACCACTACCACAATCACTACCACCACTTCCACAATCACTACCACCACTACCACAGTCATTACCACCACTACCACAGTCACCACCACCACTACTTCTACAGTTACCACTATTATCATCACTACTACTACTACCACAGTGAGCACCACCACCACCACTGCGTCCACAGCGACCACCATCACTATCAAAATCACCACCACGCCACTACCACAATCGCCAGCACCCACCATCTCTCCCCTAGGTTGAGCTGGGTATATCTTGGACCAGACGAGGAGTTTTGCCTCCACAAATCGCCTAACTCGGCCCCTTGGTGCGTCTCTCAGTCGGAAACGTCAGATACACACAACTCCAAGTTTTAAGAGTGAGCTTGAACCCCACCACGAGGGGAGGAGTGGAGGAGGAGGAGGGGGATTGTGGGGAGGGTGAGGGAAGGGGCGATGATGAGGAGAGTGTTGGAGAACGATGATGAGAGTAGGAGGAACGATGATGAGGAATGATAAGGGGATGGTGTAGATGTGAAGGGTGAAGAGAAATGAAGGTTAGCAAGATGGGAATGGCAGACAGAATGATAAATATAAGTGGGTAGGCAAGTTGAAGATAATGGAGTATGATGTTATATAATTGTGGAGAAAAGAGAATAGACAAGAGGTTAGTGGAGGGGAGGAAAGTGGCTGGGTATTAGGAAGAAAAGGGGTAAACAGGGTCATGGTAGAGGAAAAGTGGGCTCACTACAGAGAGGAAGGGGGGAAGAGGGATGAAGAGAAGGACGTAATAAAGGTTGATGGCAGAGAAGACAGTAAAAATGCATTGATGGAATATAAACTATAAACAATGTGAGGAGAGTAACTGAGGAGGCAGTTCCAAGATGTGAGTGCAGGAGAGGGAAGAATATGATAGGAGATAAGATAAAGTGGTAATGGGGGATGTATGATAGATGTAGTGTAGAGGGAAGAGGGAACTAAGAAAGGGGAATTTAAAGTTGAAGAAAACTTGAATAAACAACATGGAAAGATAACCACAGCTTATGAAAACAGCCTTTGAAAATAGACCTTCAACCTGGCAGAGAGAGAGAGAGAGAGAGAGAGAGAGAGAGAGAGAGAGAGAGAGTAGAGTTAGGGAGTGTGAGAATATACGGGCGGCTGTTCTTGTGTAGTCAGTGTTATTCTTGCTCTGAGTCACTCGGGTAAAAATGTTAATTTCTTTCTCACAAGTTTGGCACATAGAGATGTCAGACTTGCTGACGTTGTCGTGTCCCAGTGAACACATGTAAGACCGTAAGACCAGGACGGAGGGTGAGGGGCGTAGGAGGAAGGACGGACGAGGAAGGGAGGAAATTAAGATTGGAAGGGAGGAAATGGAGTGGGGGGAATTGAGAGAGATAGGACGGAGTGACGAGTGAAATGAATGGAAACTGGGGAGATACGAGAAACACACACACACACACACACACACACACACACACACACACACACACACACACACAAGGGGACACAGTTGGAAGCTGAAGACACAGATGAATCACAGGGATGTTAGGAAGTATTTCTTCAGCCACAGAGTAGTCAGTAAGTGGAATAGTTTGGGAAGCGATGTAGTGGAGGCAGGATCCATACATAGCTTTAAGCAGAGGTATGATAAAGCTCGCGGCTCAGGGAGAGTGACCTAGTAGCGATCAGTGAAGAGGCGGGGCCAGGAGCTCGGACTCGACCCCCGCAACCTCAACTAGGTGAGTACACACACACAAAACTCCTACCTCCTCCTTTCATACTCCCTCCCTCTCTGTCTCTCTCTTCCTCTATTCCTCTATTCCTCTCTTCCTCTCTCTATTCCTCTCTTCCTCTCTCTATTCCTCTCTTCCTCTCTCTTACTAACTGACTTTCCATTAATCAATATTTGTCAAGTCTGGTTGAGTCTCATGACCTTAGAGGAGGAAACAACAAAGGTGACCATCTTGACGACCAAGACTTGAAGGAGTCAAGTTTTTGGGCTCCATGGGACTTTGGGCTCCATGGGACTTTGGACTTCATGGTACTTCGGACTCCTTAGTACTTTGGTCTCCTTGGTACTTTGGTCTCCTTGGTACTTTGGACTCCATGGTACTTTGGACTCCATGGTACTTTGGACTCCATGGTACTTTGGACTCCATGGGACTTTGGACTCCATGGGACTTTGGACTCCATGGTACTTTGGACTCCATGGTACTTTGGACTCCATGGTACTTTGGACTCCTTGGTACGTTGGGCTCTATGGTACTTTGGGCTCCTTGGTACGTTGGGCTCTATGGTACTTTGGGCTCCTTGGTACTTTGGGCTCCTTGGTACTTTGGGTTCCATGGGACTTTGGGTTCCATGGGAATTTGGACTCCATGGTACTTTGGGCTCCATTGGACTTTGGGCTCCATGGGACTTTGGGCTCCTTGGGACTTTGGGCTCCATGGGACTTTGGGCTCCTTGGGACTTTGGGCTCCATGGGACTTTGGGCTCCTTGGGACTTTGGGCTCTATGGTACTTTGGGCTCCTTGGTACTTTGGGCTCCTTGGTACTTTGGGTTCCATGGGACTTTGGGTTCCATGGGAATTTGGACTCCATGGTACTTTGGGTTCCATTGAGCTTTGGGCTCCATGGGACTTTGGGACTTTGGGCTCCATGTGACTTTGGGATCCTTGGGACTTTGGGCTCCATGGGACTTTGGACTCCATGGTACTTTGGGCTCCTTGGGACTTTGGACTCCATGGTACTTTGGGCTCCTTGGGACTCCATGGGACTTTGGGTTCCATGGGACTTTGGACTCCATGGGACTTTGGGTTCCATGGGACTTTGGGCTCCATGGGACTTTGGGTTCCATGAGACTTTGGGCTCCATGGGACTTTGGACTCCATGGTACTTTGGACTCCATGGTACTTTGGACTCCATGGTACTTTGGACTCCATGGTACTTTGGGCTCCTTGGTACGTTGGGCTCTATGGTACTTTGGGCTCCTTGGTACTTTGGGCTCCTTGGTACTTTGGGTTCCATGGGACTTTGGGTTCCATGGGAATTTGGACTCCATGGTACTTTGGGCTCCATTGGACTTTGGGCTCCATGGGACTTTGGGCTCCTTGGGACTTTGGGCTCCATGGGACTTTGGGCTCCTTGGGACTTTGGGCTCCATGGGACTTTGGGCTCCTTGGGACTTTGGGCTCTATGGTACTTTGGGCTCCTTGGTACTTTGGGCTCCTTGGTACTTTGGGTTCCATGGGACTTTGGGTTCCATGGGAATTTGGACTCCATGGTACTTTGGGTTCCATTGAGCTTTGGGCTCCATGGGACTTTGGGCTCCTCGGGACTTTGGGCTCCATGGGACTTTGGGCTCCTTGGGACTTTGGGCTCCATGGGACTTTGGACTCCATGGTACTTTGGGCTCCTTGGGACTTTGGACTCCATGGTACTTTGGGCTCCTTGGGACTCCATGGGACTTTGGGTTCCATGGGACTTTGGACTCCATGGGACTTTGGGTTCCATGGGACTTTGGGCTCCATGGGACTTTGGGTTCCATGGGACTTTGGGCTCCATGGGACTTTGGGCTCCATGGGACTTTGGGCTCCTTGGGACTTTGGGTTCCATGAGACTTTGGGTTCCATGGGACTTTGGGCTCCTTGGTACTTTGGGCTCCATGGGTCTTTGGGGTCCATCGGACTTTGGACTCCATGGCATTTTGGACTCCATGGGACTTTGGGCTCCATGGGACTTTGGGCTCCATGGGACTTTGGACTCCATGGTACTTTGGGCTCCTTGGGACTTTGGACTCCATGGTACTTTGGGCTCCTTGGGACTTTGGAACTTAAGGCTATGTGATAGTGTGTTTTGGAAACTAGATGATAATGGATTCTGGGAACGTGGAATATGAAACATAAAATATAGGAACTTGGAATCTGGAAACATGGAACATGAAATTATGGGCTCTGGAAACGTAAAATATGGGAATTTAAAATCTGGGAACGTGAAATTTGAAAATATTGGCTTTGGGAACGTGGAATCTCGGAACATAGAATGTAGAAACGTAAAATTTGGGAACATGGGATCTGGAACCATATAATATAGGAACGTGGGATATGGTAACGTTGAACCTGGGAACTCTGGATTTAAGAATGCTGAATCTGAGAACTTCGAATCTGGGAATGTAGGATTTGGAAATAGAGGATGTGAAAATGTGAGTTCTTGGAGCGTAGGATCTGAAAATGTATTTTCTGGGAGCGTAGGATCTGAAAATGTGGGTTCTGGGAGCGTAGGATCTGAAAATGTAGGTCCTGGGAGCGTAGGATCTGAAAATGTGGGTTCTGGGAGCGTAGGATCTGAAAACGTGGGTTCTGGGAGCGTAGGATCTTGAAATGTGGTTTCTGGGAGCGTAGGATCTGAAAATGTAGGTTCTGGGAGCGTAGGATCTGAAAATGTGGGTTCTGGGAGCATAGGAACTGAAAATGTGGGTTCTGGGAGCGTAGGATCTGAAAACGTGGGTTCTTGGAGCGTAGGATCTTGAAATGTGGTTTCTGGGAGCGTAGGATCTGAAAATGTAGGTTCTGGGAGCGTAGGATCTGAAAATGTGGGTTCTTGGAGCGTAGGATCTTAAAATGTGGTTTCTGGGAGCGTAGGATCTAAAAATGTGGGTTCTGGGAGCGTAGGATCTAAAAATGTGGGTTCTGGGAGCGTAGGATCTGAAAATGTGGGTTCTGGGAGCGTAGGATCTTAAAATATGGGTTCTGGGAGCGTAGGATCTGAAAATGTAGGTTCTGGGAGCGTAGGATCTGAAAATGTAGGTTCTGGGAGCGTAGGATCTGAAAATGTAGGTTCTGGGAGCGTAGGATCTGAAAATGTAGGTTCTGGGAGCGTAGGATCTGAAGATGTAGGTTCTGGGAGCGTAGGATCTGAAAATGTATTTTCTGGGAACGTAGGATCTGAAAATATGGGTTCTGGGAGCATAGGATCTGAAAATGTAGGTTCTGGGAGCGTAGGATATGAAAATGTGGGTTCTGGGAGCGTAGGATTTGAAAATGTGGGTTCTGGGAGCGTAGTATCTGAAAATGTGGGTTCTGGGAGCGTAGGATCTGAAAATGTAGGTTATGGGAGCGTAGGATCTGAAAGTGTGGGTTCTGGGAGCGTAGGATCTGAAAATGTATTTTCTGGGAGCGTAGGATCTGAAAGTGTAGGTTCTGGGAGCATAGGTTCTGAAAATGTAGGTTCTGGGAGCGTAAGAGGTACTGGTCAAGAGTTTTTGATCTTAGAAATTGGAGCCACTCTTCTGTTTGGATTAAATCTGATTGCCGACCATTAACAACCTGGAGGTTACCTGGATTGTCCCATTCGAATTTAGCGCTTCCCTATTAAATAATAATAATAATTATAATAAAAATGGTAATAATTACAGATTAATTTTGGAGTTTCGATGACTAAAGAACAGATGTGAAATCATAAATAAAGGATTTAGAGAATATTACATTTGGGATTTAAAAATAGTTTGTATTTTGATGGGGTTCATTAGGGAGGAGAACTGACGTCAGATAACAGCTGATGGGACATCAACCATTGTGTTGAATATATATATATATATATATATATATATATATATATATATATATATATATATATATATATATATATATATATATATATATATATATATGTATATATATAATGTATATATTCTTTAATATTTGAAGTTAATTGACATGACGATGGTAATTCATATATTAGAAAGCAGCGGTCGTGTCACAAGGTGAAAATATTGGTGTGATAATTGCCTACCAAGACTTAAATCTTAACTGTATGGTAACAATAACAATTATATTACAACCAGTAAAGTCAGTTTGTGAACCCTTACATTCGAAAACATTAAAATCGGTAACAGTGACTTCATTAAGTGGAATTACACTGGTTCCATGGGAAAAACATGCGCTCACGTAAGTAATTAGCCGCTCTATATTTAGAATTATTTGAGCTGAACTCTAATGCCAATACTCTCAATAGAATTTTTCACTATTTTTTATTTCTTTTAATAATGACCTTTTGTCCCTCTTGATAAGCACTGTGTGTACAGCTATTTGTGGCTACAAGGGTCGAGTCTCAGCTCCTGGCAATGCTTCTTAACTTGCTGGATTTATTCACTCTGGCATCGTGTGTGTGTGTGTGTGTGTGTGTGTGTGTGTGTGTACTCGCCTAGTTGTACTTACCTACTTGTGGTTGCAGGGGTCGAGTCATAGCTCCTGGCCCCGCCTTTTCACTGGCCTCTACTGGGTGACTCTCCCCGCACCGTGAGCTTTATCATACCTCTGCTTAAAGCTATATATGGATCATGCCTCCACTACATCGCTTCCCAAACTATTCCACTTCCTGACTACTCTGTGACTGAATAAATACTTCCTAACATCCCTGTGATTCATCTGTGTATTCAATTTCCAACTGTGTCCCCTTGCTGCTGTGTCCCATCTCTGGAACATCCTGTCTTTGTCCACCTTGTCAATTCCTCTCAGTATTTTGTATGTCGTTATCATATCCCCCCTATCTCTCCTGTCCTCCAGTGTCGTCGGGTCGATTTCCTTTAACCTCTCCTCGTAGGACATACCCCTTAGCTCTGGGACTAGTCTTGTTGCAAACTTTTGCACTTTCTCTAGTTTCTTTACGTGCTTGGTTAGGTGTGGGTTCCAAACTGGTGTCGCATACTCCAATATGGGCCTAACGTACACGGTGTACAGGGTCCTGAACGATTCCTTATTAAGATGTCGGAATGCTGTTCTGAGGTTTGCCAGGCCCCCATATGCTGCAGCATTTGTTTGGTTGATGTGCGCTTCAGATGTGAGTGGTGTTATACTCACCCCAAGATCTTTTTCCTTTGTGTGTGTGTGTGTGTGTGTGTACTCACCTAATTATACTCACCTAATTGTGGTTGCAGTGGTCGAGACACAGCTCCTGGCCCCGTCTCTTTACTGATCGCTACTAGGTCCTCTCTCTGCTTCCAGAGCTTTGTCATACCTCGTCTTAAAGCTATGTATGGTTCCTGCCTCCACTACATCACTTGTTAGGCTATTCCACTTCCTGACGACTCTATGACTGAAGAGATACTTCCTAACATCCCTATGACTCGTCTGAATCTTCAGCTTCTAATTGTGACCCCTTGTTTATGTGTCCCATCTCTGGAACAACCTGTCTCTTGTCTACCTTATCTATTCCACGCAGTATTTTGTATGTCGTTATCATGTCTACCCTGACCCGCCTGTCCTCCAATGTCGTCAGTCCGATTTCCCTCAACTTTTCTTCGTAGGACATTCCCCTGAGCTCCGGAACTAGCCTTGTTGCAAACCTTTGCACTTTCTCTAATTTCTTGACGTGTTTGCCCAGGTGTGGGTTCCAAACTGGAGTTGCATACTCCAGTATGTGCCTGATGTACACTGTGTACAGTGTCTTGAACGATTCCTTACTTAGGTATCGGAACGCTATTCTCAGGTTTGCCAGGCGCCCGTATGCTGCAGCAGTCATCTGGTTGATGTGTGCCTCCGGAGACATGCTCGGTGTTATCATCACCCCAAGATCTTTCTCCTTGAGCGAGGTTTGCAGTCCTTGGCCACCTAGTTTATAATCTGCCGACTTCTTTGCCCTTCTCCGATCTTCATGACTTTGCACTTGGCAGGGTTGAATTCAAGAAGCCAGTTGCTGGACCACGTGTCCAGTCTGTCCAGGTCTCTTTGAAGTCCTGTCTGGTCCTCGTCTGATTTAATTCTCCTCATTAACTTCACATCATCTGCGAACAGGGACACCTCTGAGTCTATCCCTTCCATCATGTCATTCACATATACCAGAAATAGCACTGGTCCTAGGACCGACGCCTGTGGGACCCCGCTCATCACAGGTGCCCACTGTGATACCTCATCCCGTACCATGACTCGTTGTTGCCTCCCTGTCAGGTATTCTCTGATCCATTGCAGTGCCCTTCCTGTTATACGCGCCTGATCCTCTAGTTTCTGCACTAGTCTCTTGTGAGAAACTGTGTCGAAGGCCTTCTTGCAGTCCAAGAAAATGCAATCAACCCACCCGTCTCTCTCGTGTCGCACTTCTGTAACTTTGTCGTAGAACTCCAGAATGTTTGTGACACAGGATTTGCCTTCCATGAATCCGTGCTGGTTATCGTTTATAATCTTATTCCATTCCAGGTGCTCCACCACTCTCCTCCTGATAATCTTTTCTATGACTTTGCATACTATGCAGGTCAGTGACACTGGTCTATAATTTAGTGCCTCTCTTCTGTCTCCTTTTGTAAAAAACGGGAACTACATTTGCGGTCTTCCATACCTTAGGTAGTTGCCCAGTTTCAAGGGATGTGTTGAAGATTGGGGTTAATGGCACACACAGTATCTGCTCCCTCCCTGAGGACCCACGGGGAGATGTTGTCATGTCCCATTGCCTTTGAGGTATCAAGGTCACTTAGCAGCTTCACCTTCTCCTCAGTTGGGTGCATATCGTCCAGCACCTGTTGGTCTATTCCCTTTTGGTGTCTCCCTCTGGCCTGTCTTCCCAGAGTCCTTCCTGTCTCTACTGTGAATACTTCCTTAAATCTCCTGTTGAGCTCCTTGCATACTTCTTGATCCTTTCTTATGAGTTCCTCACCTTCTTTCCTCAGCCTGATCACCTGGTCTTTGACTGTTGTCTTTCTCCTAATGTGGCTAAACAGCAGTTTCGGGTCAAACTTGGCTTTTGATGCTATGTCATTTTCGTACTGTCGCTGGGCCTCCCTCCTTATCTGTGCATATTCGTTTCTGGCTCTTCGACTGATCTGTTTTCCTGGGTCCTTTGCCTTCTACGACTGATCTGTTTTCCTGGGTCTTTTGCCTTCTATACCTCTTCCATTCTCTAATGCACTTAATTTTTGCCTCCCTGCACCTTTGGGTAAACCAAGGACTCGCTTTGGTCTTCCCATTGTTTCTGTTACCCTTGGGAACAGACCTTTCCTCTGCCTCCTTGCATTTTGTTGTTACATATTCCATCATTTCATTTACTGTCTTTCCTATCATTTCTCTGTCCCACAGCACCTCCCGCAGGAAGTTCCTCATACCTGTGTAGTCCCCCCTTTTATAGTTTGGCTTTTCCCATTCGACTCCTGTTACCCTCTCCACCTGTAACTCTACTATGTAATCAAAACTCAGGACTACGTGGCTCCGAGGGGCCTCTCGTATGTGATGTCATCAATGTCTGAGCTACTCAGGGTGAACACAAACTCCAGTCTTGCTGGTTCATCCTCCCCTCGCTCTCTGGTAGTGTCCCTGATGTGTGGTTTGCATGAGGTTTTCCAGTACCACATCCATCATCATGGCTCTCCATGTTTCGGGGCCCCCATGAGGCTCCAGGTTTTCCCAATCGATCTCCCCGTGGTTGAAATCACCCATAACCAATAACTTTGCTCTGCACGTTTGAGCTCTTCGTGCCACCTCAGACAGTGTGTCCACCATCGCTCAGTTGTTCTCATCATATTCCTCTCTTGGCCTCCTGCAGTTCTGTGGTGGGTTATACATCACAGCACTGACTACTTTATGCTCCCAAGATTGAGTTGTGCCTGCTATGTAGTTCCTTTCTCCAATCTCGTCCATGCCCTCCATTTCCTCGAAACTCCATCGGTTTTTTATGAGCAGTGCAACCCCTCCTCCCCCTCTCCTCTTTCTATCTTTCCTCAGGATCTGATATCCCGGTGGGAAGACTGCGTCTGTTATTGCCTCAGTGAGTTTCGTTTCTGTGACTACTATGATGTCTGGGGACTTCTCATTGATTCTTTCGTGCCATTCCTTGTATTTATTTGCTATTCCATTTGCGTTTGTGTACCACACCTTCAACTTCTTGTCTATCATGGTGGACCTGGGAGAATATTGGGGCTGGGGTGTGGGAGCCCTGGGGGGCTATGGGGGTTTGTGGTGTGGGTGGGATTTATGGTGGGGGGTGAGGGCAGAGTGCCCATAGGGAGCTGCTGTGGCAGTGGGGTTTGTGATGTGGGGGGTGGGGGCAGAGGGAACAGTATGTGGGTGTTGGTTGAGATTGTTCAGCTGCATTGGGGTTTTCACAGTGTGGGTGGGGTTTATGGTGGGGGGTGGGGGCAGAGGGAACAGTGTGTGGGTTTTGGTTGAGGTTGTTCAGTTGCTTTGGGGTTGTTGTGGTTGGAGTCCTTCTATGGGTGTGTCTGTAGGGTGTATTTGTCCTTCCACCAGAGTCTGGGTTCTGCTCGTCCTCATCGATGCCTCCCGTTCCTCCTTTCGTTTTTGTACCCTCTCTCTGTCTCTTCCTTTCCTCCTGTGTTCTGTTGCGATCGAGGTACACGCTCTGGTACTTTGATTTGTCCCTCAGTCATGCTTTCTCCTGCAGGACCCTGGTTCGAGCTGATTCTGCCTTGAAGACTACTTTGACAGACCGTCTCCTGCTTGCAAACCACCTAATTTTTCGAAAATTTGCCACCTGGGTCATGTCTCCATCTCCTATTGCTGTCAAGATACCTTCGATCGCTTTCTTCTCCCCATGGATTCTTTCATCATAGGTTTCCCTTTCAACTTCTTGGAGCCCATAGACAAACACTGACCTCTCCCTCTCCTCCCACTGTCTCTCTCTTTGTGTCCTCTGAGGTGTTTTATCTCAAGATGTTTCTGCCTTCAACCCCTGCCCTTGCTGCAGCCCCTATGCTCAGTGGACTGTCTTCCCTGCTCAGCTGTTCCCTGCCACTGTAGTTGACTGTTAGTCTCTGCATAAGTCTTGTCTCCTGCATTGACTGCAGGCTTCACGATTGGTCTTCCTGTACTCATCTTTTCCTGAATCCCTACAGCCCCCTTGTCTGTGACTGGTATAGAAGTCCCTGATGTCATTCCTGTGCTGCCATATGTCTCTCTATTCTGTTTCAGGTTTTTTAGCTCCTCTTCTAAGCACTTTATCTTATCTTCTGCTGGTAGGACTTGTAGTCCTTCCTGCTCTCTTCAGCTATCCTCTCCTCCATTACCCTGCCAAGCTCAGCTAGCTTCCTTCCCCACTCTTCCTCCATTTTTGTGAGCTCTACGTCCCATTCTTCCCTCCCAGGTTCCTCCCTCTTGGGTTCGACCTCCAGATCCCTGGCTTTCCGCCCTCTTGGGTTACCCTTTTTTTTTTTACCACGGAAAGGAGCTTGTGAGAGAGAGAGAAAGAGAGAGAGGGGGAGAGAGAATGCTGGGAGGGGAGTGGGGAGGGAGGGGAGTTAGGGGAGGCCAAGGGAGGGAAGGGAAGATGAATGAAAGGTGTGTGTGAGGAGGGAAGAGAGAAGATAGAAAGGAAGAGATAGAAAGGAAGAGATAGAGGTAGAGCAGAGGGAGGGGAAAGATGGAAAGAGAGGGGGAGAAAGGTAGAAAGAGAGAGAGAAAGGTAGAGAGAGAGAGAGAGACAGGTAGAGAGAGAGAGAGAGAGAGAGAGAGAGGGAGGGAGGGAGAGATGGCTCCAACTTCATCCTGTTCCCTACTTGTATGTCTCATAACAATAAAAATGCTTTCAAATGAGCTGATGTAGGTAACAGCTCTTAGCTTGCCCATAAAGTTAGGAATCCTTAACCTGTACATAGCTTGTCAATAAAGCTAGGGATCCTTAACCTAACCTTGTCAAACCCGGTTTAAAAAAAAAAAAAGAGGGGAGAGAAAGAGAGAGAGGGGGAGAGAAAGAGAGAGAGGGGGAGAGAAAGAGAGAGAGGGGGAGAGAAAGAGAGAGAGGGGAGAGAAAGAGAGGGGGAGAGAAAGAGAGAGAGGGGGAGAGAGAGATGGAGGAGGAGAGAGGGGGGAGAGAGAGATGGAGGAGAGAGAGAGGGGGGAGAGAGATGGAGGAGAGAGAGAGGGGGGGAGAGAGAGATGAAGGAGAGAGAGAGGGGGGAGAGAGAGAGGGGGAAAGAGAGAGGGGGAGAGAGAGAGAGAGGGGAAAGAGAGAGGGGGAGAGAGAGAAGGGGGGAAAGAGAGAGAGGGGGAGAGAGAGAGTGGGGAGAGAGAGAGGGGATACAAGCCTGGAGCTACAGGAGGAAGGTTCAGAAGTCCTACCTCAGGGACTTCTGTCCAAAGATCAAGACTGCTCTCTTGAGCTGTGTTGTAAAGTTGCAGCTAAGATAATCCATCACAGGGAAGCACTTCATGAGCTCCTCAAATCATTAGATAACCTCCAAGCTGTTGTAGAAGGTCAGTGCAAGTCTACATCAAGTGACGTAAGCTGCTCAGCTGATGGTGACACTATTGACAAAGACTGGAAGTCCCACACTGAGCTTAACTCAGGGGTAAATAACTGGTGGAATTCTGTCATCGCCAAGGTCCCACAGATTGACAGAGTTCAAAACACTACCTTTGGGAATTCTAACACAATTCCTCTGACCACCACAGAGGGAACAAATCCTCTTCCCAGCAACGAGGGAAGCCTTGGATATGGTAATTCTCCTACACATGACATCTCTGCTTCAGCCACTGCCAGTCCACTTGACAGTGCACATACCATCTCTGATCCTACACCTGTCAGCACACCTGCCGACACTATTCCAGAATCTGGCAGCAGTGCTTCATCAGCAAGTTCTGAGTCAGGAGTTTCTCCACCAGAGATTGGTGCAGTTAATAATCAGGGAACTATCACTTCACCTGATCACCTACTGCACCAAAGTACGAACAGCAGGGACACATCTGTCAGAACTGGTAGAAGACGGGGCAGAGGACGTGGAAGAAGACGTGAAGGAGGAAGACATCTACAGCCGTCTCACCCTCCACTAACACAGTTCCAGCGGCAGAACCTGAGGACAAATCTGCAAAACACAGGAGGTCCATCCTCCCAGGCACCTAGGCTGTGCTCTCGCTGTCACCGGAAGGGGCACACTGCCAACAACTGCCTGCGAGATACCAGGTGCAATTACTGCTACAAGAAAGGACATCAGGAGGACCAGTGTCGGAAGAAAAAGGAACTTGACAGACAGGACCACCTGTTTAGAGACCTGTTCTCAGAACAAACCAGCAGGATCTCTGAATTGGTGAACACTCTCACACGTCACCCACTCAGCTACTCCTATCCCAGCCCAGCAGGTGGTATTGTGCCTTATACAAGACCACAGACCTACATCCCTGCAGCTGCCTCAGTACCCTACCTCTCTCAAGGGCAGGCACCTTACATGCTCTACACACCCACCACCTCAAGCTGACCACATCATCATGAGGAGCCAGTCTATCAGCATCCTATTGGCCAACATTAGAGGTTTCATTACTAATGTTGGAGAGCTCACACATAGTTTTGTGTAAACTCGACGTCCCGACATGATAGCTGTTGTTGAAACATTTTTTAGCCCTTGTGGCTTAGCGCTTCTTTTTGATTATAATAATAATTTTGGATGACAGGTCTCCAGAAAATTTTGCAAGAATTGCTGGCTACACCTCATGGATGAGAAGAGACAGGCAAGGGCAGGGAGGTGGTGTTGCTGTGTGCTTCTCTAAAAGTGTTCATGCCCAGCACATTGATGTTGCCACCCCTACACATCTTGAAATGATGTTCTTCAAGCTCGGCATAAACACTAGTACCTCTGTACTAGCATGTGCAATGTACAGACCTCAGTGGCACCATGCAGACCCCATCAACTTCCTAATGGAAAATATTGACTCCCTTCTGCTACAACACAACTGTCAACATATCATAATTGTTGGTGACCTCAGCCAGCACCTTATACAGAGGAACTTTGATGACCTTCTTGCAGTGTTTGACATGAGAAACTTTGTTGATTTCCTTACTCACATCTCTGGCTCCTCCCTTGACCCAGTAGTGAGTGATTTGGCAGAAGGCATAGTCACTTGTCAACCCCTCGGCTATGTTGGATCGTCTGACCACAAGGCTGTTTTTACGACACTTAAGATCCCGACAGAACGAGGTGAGGAGTCCACACGCACAACCTGGCTATGGGAAAGAGGTAATTGGCCAGCCCTTTACTCTGAGCTCGCCACCTCCGATTGGAATGCTCTTCTCCAAGGGGATGTTGACAACCAAGTGAAAGCCTTCATTGGACACATCCTTAATCTGCAACAAGAACACATTCCTCACCGGCAATATGTGACAAAGCCTACAGATCAGCCTTGGTTTGGCTTTCGTTGTAGAGAGGCTGCTACTGCTAAGTACAAAGCATGGCGAAGGTATAAGTGACATCCTACCACCTATAACAGGAACTTGCACAGGCAAGCCTGTAGGCATATGGGTGACGTTGAAAAGTGGACCATTGCTAAATGGGAGGTGGACACTAAAAGAAAGCTAGCGTCAGGTAGTGTAGGCTCCAAAACCTGGTGGTCCCTGGTCAAGGACAGACAAGGTTATCTGCCTGATGAACTCATTCCACCTCTAAATCGACAGGATGGGATCCCCTCTACTAGTAGTCAAGAGAAGGCAGACCTCTTTGCTGAACACTTTGCTACCAAAATGCAAGTTCCTGATCCAGCAAGGGACCCTCCTTGGCTAGCTGCAAGAACTGTGTCAAAACTGTCAGTGGTGACAATAAGGCAGGAGGAGGTGCATTTCCTTCTTAAATCGCTTGACCAAGAAAAGGCTGTGGGCCCAGACAAGTTGAGCCCAAGATTGCTGAGAAGATGTGCAGACCAGCTAGCAGCACCTCTGACTCGCATCTTTCAGCACTGCCTAGTACAGTGTAAATGGCCCTCTCTATGGAATGAGGCAAATGTAGTCCCTGTTCACAAAAAGAAGAGCAGAGCAGAAATCAGCAACTACAGACCAGTGTCACTCCTGTCAATCACTGGTAAGATCCTTGAGACAATAATCTCAAGACAAATGACAGAGTTTTTTGACTACCACTCACTACTTTGTGATCGTCAATATTGCTTCAGGAAAGGTTACTCTGCTGCTGATCTGTTAAACCTCTCCACTAAGTGGCACCAGTCACTGGATGAATCCAAAGTCAGCTGTGTGGTAGTACTGGACATTGCTGGCGCTTTCGACCGGGTGTGCCACCAGGGCCTCTTAGCAAAACTTCAAGCACTGGGAATTGCAGGCTCTACGCTATGTCTCCTCAGTGATTACCTTCATGGTACATCTCTAAGTGTAGTTCTCAATGGAACGGAATCAGCAAGACATCCTATTGGGGCAAGTGTTCCACAAGGAAGCGTGCTGCGACCATTGTTATGGAATGTCTACTTCAACGACCTTCTTTATCTCATCCCAGAATCACATGCGTATGCAGACGACTGTACACTGACATTCACTTATCCAAGAGAAGAAATGCCATCTGCTCTAAGCTACATCAATCACCAGCTGAGAGCTATATCAGTTTGGGGAAACAGATGGCAAGTAACATTTGCTTCTGAGAAAACGCAAATGATGATCGTCTCTAGGCACCATAATGGTAATACTGGTGCAGTAGTAAGGATGAATGGGAGGGTGTTGGCACCTGGAGAAGAAGTTGATATCCTTGGGGTGAAATTTGACTCCAAACTAACCATGAAGAACCATGTTGTAAATCTTGCAAACAAGGCAGCCAGGAAGCTTACAGCACTTCGCCGTATCTCGCATCTGCTTGACAGTAGGGGTTGCAAGATTCTGTACGAGGCACAAGTACGCCCCCCCCTCTCATCTGCGACTGCTTGACAGAGTAGAGAACAGAGCAAGACGTCTCATCTCTCGCCTGGACCCATCCTGGATAGATCTGTCATTTCAGCAGAGCCTTCAACATAGGAGGGATGTGGGTGGCCTTACTGTTATGTACAAGGCCAATATTGTCAAAATACCACACTTGGATCCACTTCGAGGACAGCGTGAAACAAGCTTTTATGCCACAAGACGGGCAGAAAGCAGCAACTTCGCTCTGAGATCATTCTGAGATCTTCCATCTGAGATCATATATACCCAGGATGACTCGAGTATGGAACACATTCGTACAGCATAATGATGTCAACGAGATAGTCAGTTGATCAAATGAAAATGCTGGCCCACAGATGGCTCCAACTTCATCCTGTTCCATACTTGTATGTCTCATAACAATAAAAATGCTTTCAAATGAGCTGATGTAGGTAACAGCTCTTAGCTTACCAATAAAGTTAGGAATCCTTAACCTGTAAATAGCTTGTCAATAAAGCTAGGGATCCTTAACCTTGTCAAACCCTGTGTAAAAAAAAAAAAAAAAAAAGGGGTGGGGAAGAGAAAGAAAGAGGGCTTGGACCGGATGTCCAGTGGTGGGTAGGGGAGGTAGGTGGTATGTGGTTGAAGGGTAACTGTTACTCCACTCTCGTGTATGTGTGTGTGTGCGTGCACCCCCACTTCTAAGTATTCATACTGCTAATAAAAACCAGTAGTAATACCAGTAATTCTAAAATTTACCAATAGTAATTCTAACACTTATCAATTCTACTTATAAAATAAGGAAAGCAATACTAGGTTGTAAAATTTAGCTTGTCTCAGTTTGTACAAGTGTCTGATGTTACCCCTCTCTAGACCGCTTCGCTCCTCACACTCTTGTCAACCCTATCTCCACCTTATCTATACTATTTCTACTCTAATTCCGGTAATAGCTTGCAGGAGTGACAAGTATCTAACAGTGATACAGAGACCAGAATCTGACAACATGCAACCACAATAGGTGAGCAGTACTTGCGCTGGCAGCGGCGCGATGACAAGTTGCCAGATGCTGATGACGTAGTCGTCATACATAGGCCTTATATCACTGAGTTTAAGTCATTACCGGTAATACCAACTTTATTGGTAGTTGTATACATGTGTTTCAAATGTAATATTTCACATTGTGTTAGTATTATTTACGGTATTGTGACATTTATTATACTTATATTCGCTTGTATTTGTAGCAATGTTTTATATTTTGTGGTGATGATAGTTTCCTTGGTAAATAAACATGTGCATAGGTAGCCTTTGAGCTGTTTAACTTCAGTGTTATATTGTTCTATGTAATATTAATCTTTCGCATGTATTTAGACGACCTGGTTGAGGTGTCACTGTGTTGGATTCTTGTGTATTAATCTGTTCTGTGTTTTATATCGCCTTGTATTTGCATTGCTTTAAATAAAATATAAAAAAAAAATTTGAAAATCCTTCACCCGTGATGTTTATAACCATATTTGCTCATATATCCCGCGTTTCTCAAGTGATTTCACTTTTCACTGTGTGTGTGTGTGTGTGTGTGTGTGTGTGTGTGTGTGTGTGTGTGTGTGTGTGTGTGTGTGTGAGTGAGTGTGTGAGTGTGTGTGTGTGTGAGTGTGTGTGTGTGTGTGTGTGTGTGTGTGTGTGTGTGTGTGTGTGTGTGTGTGTGTGTGAGTGTGTGAGTGTGTGTGTGAGTGTGTGAGTGTGTGTGTGTGTGTGTGTGTGTGTGTGTGTGTGTGTGTGTGTGTGTGTGTGTGTGTGTGTGTGTCTCTCTGTCTGTCTGTCTGTCTGTCTGTGTGGGTGTGTCTATATATTCACCTATTTGTGGTTGCAGGGAGTCACAGCTCCTGGCCTCATTTCTTCTCTGGTAATTAGTAGGCTCACTCTTTCCCTGCTCCGAGAACTTTAACGTACATCTTCTTAAAGCTAGGTATGGATCCTGCCTCCAATTATTTAATGCAATTTACTCCAACTCGCCTAGAACCCACTCAGAAACCACACAGGACCCACCTAAGTTCCACTTAGAGCCCACCCACTATTTCCTCAAGGACCCACTTAGAACAAACCTGGGACCGACCCACACTCCTAGCCAAGACCCACACTCCTAGCCAAGACCCACACTCTTAGCCAAGACCCACACTCCTAGCCAAGACCCACACTCCTAGCCAAGACCCACACTCCTAGCCAAGACCCACACTCCTAGCCAAGACCCACACTCCTAGCCAAGACCCACACTCCTAGTCAACAGTTACTTTAAGGACACCATTAAAAACACATAAGTTAGCTTCCATAAACATGTTTTTCTCCTAATACTGAGCCGAGGAGTTTTATTGGTTAATTGTCCACCCTGGGTGTTGTTCTCCGTGTGTTTTCTTTTGCGTTGTTTTCCATGTATGCTCTTGTGTTTTTTCTCCTGGAGTTTCTCCAGTGTAGTCTGAGTCACGTTCCCTTACTTGCATTATATTGGATTCAGCGACGTACTGCTCACAGGAAGGAAGAAAATATACAGCTGCCATGCAAGCTTTTATTGTCACAACGTGTAGCTCTATGTAGAGCTCTATAGTCAGTTGACTTTATGAAGTTCTACAGACACCGAATCGTTATCACAGTAAAATCTTGCCCTTCATCTCAGTGTCTTTCACTGTATGTGTCCTTCACTGTATGTGTCCTTCACTGTATGTGCCCTTCACTGTATGTGCCCTTCACTGTATGTGCCCTTCACTGTATTTTATTAGTTATCAGGTCTCCCCGAAAGTATTGATACATTTAATTACTTGTCTTATTTTTTAGTTCTTTTCCTACCTGGTTTTTCGTTTATAACTTTAGAACGCTTCATCATCTATACCTGGAGTATACTAGAGAGAGTTTCGGGGGTCAACGCCCCCCGCGGCCCGGTCTGAGATCAGGCCTCTGATCGTCTTCAAAATTTAAACGTTTGTGCACTGTCAGTATGGAAGGGTTCATGTAACAACTGGCATGTACAGGCGAGCCTATAATCACTGTAGATCATTCCAGGTTTTGTTTTCCACACAGTAACCTCAGAGTGCTTCCTGTCGGCTTCCAGCTTTCAACAGTGGTGGTTCCTGCTTAATTGATCGAGGCTGTGGTTCCTATTTAGCGGAAACTGATGGATCTTACTTAGTGGAAGGCTGGTGGCTCCTGTTTAGAGGTAGGTATAATGTTTATCAGGAAACAGGACAAGTGTTTCCTGACGCGGGTCTGTCATATGATGACCCACAGCTGGAGGTTTTGGTCATCTGGTCTTCTTCAATATGTCAGTTTACTGCTCCTGGGTCTCTTGACAGTCTTACGTTTCTGGTGCTCAACCTCGTTTGTATTGAGCTAAAACTCCTGGGCCTCTTAAGGTGTTGATGTCTTGCTCCTGGACCTCTTGACAGGGTTGAGCTATATCTCCTGGCTCTTCTGATAAGGTTGAACCAGAGCTCTTAGGCCTCTTGAGGGAGTTTCGCTCACCTCTCTGCCTCGTAAGGATTTGGAAGTTCAACTTCTATACCTTTTACGTACAGGAGGCTGGACTTATGGGATAAGGGGATAACTCTTTCGGATCACGGAGCCACCGAAATATATCTTGTTTCGTGAGTATTTGTACCTGATATATAGGCACGACGTAGTGTTGTGATTTTGTGCTGATATGTACTGTGATGTTACAAATTATGTTGGTGTGGACTGTCATGTTACATGTTGATCTTGTATATACTGAGAGGTTATAAGTTTTGTGTAACTTGTAACATCATGGTATGAATCATGATGTTACATGTGAACTTGTGGGACGAAAATTGCAGCACTGAAATTTATTTAGGTAAAAGATTATAAATGGCAGCTTGTGAATGTTTGAACTTCAAGTGACGTACAAGTCAGATCAGTGGTGCTCTGTCGACCATTTAACTACGACACTGTAATCAAATGGTCCATACCTGAGAGTCTTGCTATTTGAGTGACTGGTTAATGGAAGAGTGGGAGGTAGGGAGAAAAGGAAGGTTGATATCTCGTTTATAACTGTTTGGACTACAAGAACTGTATCATGCTAGGAAACATTTCCCGCCACCCTAGCAGATAACAACTCTTGATATCTTGACCAAATGTCCTTCCAGGAAATGAATCATGCAAAGTCCTCATCTTCTACTACTTACTTACTACTATGAAAAAAAAAAATACACAACCCGTAAACAAAAAAAATAACATAGACTATGATGATGTTCTCTTATTGTCAGTGGGAGGCGGGAACTGCAGTTACCATAAACCAGCCTGCTGGTACTATAATACATAGGCGTATTAAAATGAATAACTGGGCTTCCATATTACAAACTGAACTGTTTGTCATACTGCAGGTGAAATTGCAGATCTAGAGAATGTACAGAGAACCTTTACTGCACATATAAGTTCCGTCAAACGCCTTAACTACTGGAAACGCTTCGAATCACTTGACTTGTACTCGTTGGAACGCAGGTGAAAGAGATGTGCCATAATCTACACTTCGAAAATCCTAGACGGAATGGTTCCGAATCTGCACACGAAGGCAAAAGACTGGGCAGGCGATGCAAAATACCTCCAGTGAAAAGTAGGGGCGCCATTGGTACACTAAGAGAAAACACAATAAGTGTCAGGGGGCGAAGACTATTCAACAGCCTCCCACCATGCATAAGGGGAATTACCTATAATAGGCCCCTGACTGCCCTCAAGAGGAAGCCGGATAAGCTGGGCGATGGTTCGTATGTTGGACTGTGTGCAGTCAGCAGTAACAGCCTGGTTGATCAGGCCCTGATCCACCGGGTGGCCTGGTCGTGGACCGGGCCGCGGAAGCTTTAATCCCTGGAATACCCTCCAGGTAGACCCAATAAATGATCAATTTTTTTATTAGTGGTAGCAAGTTGCTTAATATTTTTAAGATCTTTTTTCTATATTGTCTTGTATATGTTAGATGTATGAAATAACTGCAGTACATGAAATGACATATTTTTTTGTGATCTGAGTTTGATAAAGATCCTTTGTGAAGTCATGATGGGTTTTTTCTTTGCGCTTCTGCTCACATGATGAGCATGGGGTGCACGTGATGAGCATGGGGTGCACGTGATGAGCATGGAGTGCACAATAAATTATCCGTTCAGGTGACACAACTAAACTTCATAACAAGTCCTTTTGTAGTATTCCTTCAACACAAATTTATCACCAAAACACTAACTCCTCGCGGTCACCCATGGTAAGCATATCCCCAGAAACAATGTTTACAAAAAGTAAAACGAGTGTAAATCCTGACTGAGCTTACTAAGCTGTAGCTACACAAAGCAAGCACGAAGGAAAGCTTTTTTCTTGTGAAATGTATGATACTTGTGCTGTGAGAGTCATGAGGGGTCCTGGGAAGACATTGAGGGCCTTTGGGGGCCCCTTATCCCTCCCTCTGCCTGGTGATAGCACGAGTAAAAAGTTTGTCACAAGAAAGTTGTTGTCAGCCATCACGGTTGTTTGAGCTTGCTGGAGGCCAAGTATGACTTTTATTGGCTGTGTTTCAAGGCGTGTGTCAAGCCTGGCTCCTATTACTCTGCATGTATGACGTCTCTAGCAGGTCTAAGACGCCACTCTCGCCTCTTAACAGCGCTAGGCAAACCGGAAATACAGAAATACAGCCTTTATTTGCACTTCGCTTTGAGACTTTTTTATTTTCCTCACCTGTATTGCGTAACTGACACTTGTGAATATTTGATTTATACTGATAATTTTTTTCGTTCTAGTCAAAAATTAATTCAGATTTTCTTTAGGGGTCTTGTAAATTTTTTTCCGTATGGATGCAGCATAATGATGCTTTTACGGTATATTTAGCCTGATCCTGAAATTGTTTTATGATTTTTTTTGCTGACCACAATGTTGGCAGTAAAGTGGCCTCCTGCATGAACCTTTTAAGCAAGCTACCTTAAGAAAATGTTACCATTATGAGAAGACTTCATAAACTGTACCGATGGACGCTTATTACAGCACACTGCCTTCTAGGAGGGAGGGTGTCTTGAAGCTTCTGGAGGACTCTTGAGCTAGGGAAACGGAGCTACCCTTCACTCTTTCATATCAAGGCTGATTGTGTCCCATTCCCTTACGGTTTTAGCTCTTTTATATGAGTATAAAAAATGTTGCTTCAACACGGACATTGTGGACACATAAGCATAACAAGATACTAGATCAGTTTTACAATAGCAACCTTCTTAGCCATTGATAATAATAATAATAATAATAATAATAATAATAATAAATAAATAAATATAGTGCTGAGTGAGGTTGAGTGGTGTGTCCCTTGTGTTACTGGAGTCTCTCTTCTACTCAGTGTCGTATAGCAAGATGACCTCACCCGCCCGCTGCTAGGGGACGTCTCACAAATTAGAAGCCTTAAGGATTCTCTCTCTCTCTCTCTCTCTCTCTCTCTCTCTCTCTCTCTCTCTCTCTCTCTCTCTCTCTCTCTCTCTCTCTCTCTCTCTCTCTCTCTCTCTCTTTTAAACGGTTTAACAAGGTTAGGTTAAGGATCCCTAGCTTTATTGGCAAGCTATTTATAAGTTAAGGATTCCTAACTTTATTGGCAAGGTAAGAGCTGTTACCTACATCAGCTCATTTGAAAGCATTTTTATTGTTATGAAACATACAAGTAGGGAACAGGATGAGGCTAGAGCCATCTGTGGGCCAGCATTTTCATTTGATCAACTGAATTTATCTCGTTGACATGTGTTCCAGACTCGAGTCATCCTGGGGATAAATGGTCTCAGCTTAAGTGATGTTCTGGAGAAGGGTACAACCAGAGTAGAGTTGCTGCTTTCTGCCCGTCTTGTGGTATAGAAGCTTGCTTCTCGCTGTCCTCGAAGTGGAGCCAAGTGTGGTACTTTGACAATGTTGGCCTTGTACATAACAGTAAGGCCGCCCACATCCCTCCTGTGTTAAAGGCCTTGCTGATTTAACAGATCGATCCAGGATGGCGAGAGATGAGACGTCTTGCTCTGTTCTCTACTCTGTCAAGCAGTCGCAGATGAGAGGGGTGGGGGGCTAGCAAACAAAGAAAATGGAGCATACTCAAGGTGTGAGCGTATTTGTGCCTCATACAGAATCTTGCAACCCCCTACTGTCAAGCAGATGCAAGATACGACGAAGTACTGTAAGCTTCCTGGCTGCCTTGTTTGCAAGATTTACAACGTGGTTCTTCATGGTCAGTTTGAAGTCAAATTTCACCTCAAGGATATCAACTTCTTCCCCAGGTACCAACACCCGCCCATTCATACTTACTACTACGGCATTACCATCATAGTGCCTAGAGATCATCATCATTTGTGTTTACTCAGGCGCAAATGTTACTTGCCATCTGTTTCCCCAAGCTGATACAGATCTTAGCTGGTGAGTGATGTAGCTAAAAGCATCTAGCATTTCTTCTCTTGAATAAGTGAATGTCAGAGTACAGTCGTCTGCATGTGCATTTGATTCTGGGATGAGATGAAGAAGGTCATTGAAGTAGATATTCCATAACAATGGTCCCAGCACACTTCCTTGTGGAACACTTGCCCCAATTGTATGTCTTGCTGATTCTGTTCCGTTGAGAATTACCCTTAGAGATCTACCACGAAGGTAATCACCGAGGAGACATAGCGTAGACCCAGCAATTCTGTGTGTGTGTCTCTCTCTCTCTCTCTCTCTCTCTCTCTCTCTCTCTCTCTCTCTCTCTCTCTCTCTCTCTCTCTCTCTCTCTCTCTCTCTCTCTCTCCCCCTCCCCCCCCCTCCCTCCCTTCCCCCTGCATCTTTTTCCCAGTACCCCCCACAGTATTTACAACGTTACTATGATCAAATTATATCAAACTCCATCAAGCACTTTAAACAATTTTAGTCTATAAAAAGATACTCTTAGAGTGTCACTAGTAATTTTAAACAAAAGCCAAAGCATTTCTTAAAAGCAAAAGCCGATGACACTCATCAAAGTTTACCATTAGATACCGCAACATATTAATACCTCTGGATTAAAACTCATAAACCCAAAGCTCCTGCGAGACTGATAATTAACGTTGGTGGCGCCATTGTACATAAACCATCCAGATGACTTGTAAATGTCTTTAACTTCGTTTTGGGTGTGATTTTTATACCGTTGTCGTGATTAACACCGATCTGATTAACACATTATAGATCACTAACGTAACCTCAAACTTTATATTGATTTCCACCTCTTTGGTTCACCCAGGGGCCTCTTGATTACTTTTTTATAGCCTCGCCAGTGAGCTTCTAGATGCAACTCGCCAGTGAGCTTCCTAGATATACCTCTCCAGTCAATTTCCTGGATATACCTCGCTAGTGGGCTTCCTCGACATACCTCGCCAGTGAGCTTCCTAGGTATACTTCTCCAGTGAACTTCCTAGATATACCTCGCAATTGAATTACGTAGATAAACCTTCCAAATAAAGTTCGTAGATATACCTAGCCAGTGGGCTTCCTAGATATATCTTGCCACTCACGATCGTCATTGTTCATTTAATCAAGTTTTAGTGTTAGTAATTTCAAACTCGTCTTCAGAGACTTGTACTGGGCTCTTTTTTTGTGTGTGTGTCTTTGGGCAACCGTCTGTCAGTTGGGTTAAAAAAAATGTGTTTTTTTAATTACGAAAACTGAATATTGCTAGTTGATTTCAAGTATTTCAGATGCATCAGTAGTTATTCTTGCTCGTGGCTGCTGTCTTATAAACATTTCCAAAAGAGTAAAAGTAATCGGTATTGATAGCCATTTTCTCAGATCAGTTACCGTCTGCAGTCTTGACTTTGTTGATCATGTGATCAGGGAAGTCTTGAGAGTTCTTCCAAGTTTCTATTAATACACTAGAATTACACTAAAAAAGTAAGTTTTTAAAAGTAGATGTATTGTTTGAATGTCTGAATTAATATTTCAAGAATGATGAATGATAAAAATAAGGCAGTTTTTCATAACTCTTTTTTTTTTTAATAATAAAGACTTTATTACATCTCTATTGCTTCTACTGCCTCTTCTGTAGAGGAAACGTTTCGGAATTAAGATAGGTACTGTTGTACCTTCGTCTTATCATTTAATAGGTATTAAATATCATTATCATTTTCAAACTATGAGACACAGCAGCACAACGGTATCTCGCTACAGAGGACATTTTCGACATGTTTGCCTGACTACTTGTACGAGTGAGATAAGTTGGATTATTTCACTATGTTCACTTGAGACTCGTATACAACTACTGTGGAAGAAAAAGAAAACAAAATTTATAGGTATATCAAAGTAATATATACAAACATGTATGAAGAATGTCATGGTATAAGTAAAGAACACAAACATTTTGTAAAATGTTTGTTCTTTTACGTTAAGGTTGTATCGTGTGTAGGCCTCGGCTGGCCGCTGTCATTGTAACATCAAGCAGAGATCAGCCAACACTGCGGGATTCCATTTATTTTCGTAGCGACATGTTTCCATCGCTGCAACATCTTGATGGAATATTTCTCCATTCTCGTCAGATAGGCTTTCAGGAAAAGCGAGAAATGTGAGTCTTGGAAATTTGTTCTTATTTTTCCATGTACCTGATGAAGCCCTCTTGCTAGTGAAACTTTATATCAATAAAGTCTTCACTGCATTACCTGTCTGGTCACCACGACAGCCCAGCATTGATAGCTTTGCACAAGTTGATCTATTAGTAGTTAACATTTGTGTCGGCTAGAAGCATCGTGACCGGCGCCAGGAAACACTTGTCCTGTTTCCTGAGAAACATTACCTAACCTAACCTCGTTGCTGATGTTCTTGAACGGATACCAAACTGAAACTCCACATCATTCATTGTCATGTGAAAATCTTTGTCAGCCATGAGCTGGCAAGTGTTTGGACCTACAAATACACGCTCATTATTCCTGATCTCGCTTAGTTTCGGGAACTCCTAACATGTATTCGAATGCTGGATGATCCTTGTCCATTGCCTTGAGCAAGTATGTAATGAAATCAAGTTTAATGTACAGTGGTGGCAACAAAATCTTGTTCTTCGAAACCAGTCCAGCATTAGATACAGTGACTGTACCTGGGATTGAGTCACACAGTGACTGAACGTTATTGCTCCCTAAGATAGAAACCATTAACTTTGACTCTGCTGTGACTTCA
This sequence comes from Cherax quadricarinatus, assembly GCF_038502225.1. Taxonomy (NCBI): domain Eukaryota; kingdom Metazoa; phylum Arthropoda; class Malacostraca; order Decapoda; family Parastacidae; genus Cherax; species Cherax quadricarinatus. The sequence goes on along the minus strand of NC_091316.1, from coordinate 32,988,027 downwards.
GAGAGCTGGAATAGAACCATGTGTATTGTATAGGCGAAATTATGGATTCTGAAACTGTGTTTATAAAGATTCTGGTAGATTATATTTACTCTCAAAATACAAAAACTGATGTATTTCATTTTTACAATATTATGACTAAACTGACAAACAAGAAAGACCATTAATATTGAAAATATATTTAAAACGATAATTTTTTTAAATATTAATTTGACTTCCCTCAAGCACTGTTCAAAATTTATTGGTTATACATTTACTTGGTTAACTGGTAGATTGTATTTCCCGATATCCATGTCAGAATTATCACAAATTTGAGAGAGGCAAAGAATTAAGTTCAAGAGTTTAACTACAATATTGCACCAGGACGAGGCAGGTCTCAAGGGCAGCTCGCATCCAGTTCAATTATTTTTCTCATCCTTTTGATAATTGCTGGAGTAAAAGATACACAGAGAAAACTTTTATTGTGACAACGTTACGGTTTGTGTAAAGCTTTTTAAAGTCTTAATACAAAGGATAATACAACACGGCTTTATATCTTTTAAAAATTTTCATCGGCGATGAATGTAATTGAGTCATTCATAATCAAGTACAATGAGAACTAAAATGTCATTATTTGTCCTATTTTATATAACCCTGATCTATTCAGTGTTAAAAATATCGTGACATTGTGACAGTTTACACTCTTACTATACAGATGTAGTCATATCACCTTCCTCATGAGCAAATTGTGTACATGCGTGTTGCGACCCCTGAATGGGTCATAATGTATATTAACTGTTCGTATAATTTTATATTGATTATATTTGCGATAATAGCTAAATCTTAAATATATTGCTTTATATTATTATTTGACTTACTTATGTTATTAGTTAGGATGTAACATTTATATATATTATTCGGTGCTCATAGTTAGTCTTGATTGTCTAACTACTGTAATTATCGCTCGTTACTCGTTTCCCTGCCGGCTTCTCGGTGTTGCTGGGCAGAAGCAGCATGGAGTCACGTGATCAAAGGGGTGGGGGTGTTCACACCTCGCCTGGAGTAGTCTGCCTGGGCTGTGCTCTCTCTTGTCCGTTGGACGTTCTCCTGGCAAGACGCCCCACACTCCTCTCTCATGTGGGCTTTTGTTGGCAGATCGTCTCTGTCGTTTTCTTGTTGTTGGTCTGTGGAACTTTGTTCACAGAACATTGTCTAGACTTAGTGATTTTCGACGTTTTACTGAGGTTGTGTGTCGCATAGACACTGAGAAACTCAGGTCCTGAGCTGTAGCTTCTGACTTAACTTGTACTGGTATCTGTGTACTGTCACAGTCGGGGATTTTCTTATGCTGAACTTAGATTCAGTAGTATGGGAGTTTTGTGACTTGTGGAGGATCTGCTGATGGTCCCTACTTAGTGTTGTTATATTATCTCCTTGTTTCTGATTGTGTCGCTATTGCTTGCTATATTGTTGTTCGGCTTATCAGTCGTTTTATTGTTCAAGCAAGCTGTTCTGATTGCCAGGTTGGTCAAGAAGTTAGTTTATGTGAGGACTTTGTCAGTCACTGGTTTAAGTCCAGTCGAGTCGTGAGACATAGTGAACTACTTAGAGCACTTACACACATACACACACGTACTTGTACATAGTTGTATTATGTTATTAAATGTTAACAATGTACCAGACGGTACTTAAAAGACATTAAGATGTGATTTGTGCCTCCAGCACAATACTACTGTACCCGTCCGTGTGACAGTGACAGGGGCAGTCGCGCGCGGTTGTGCTCCGTCAAAAACTGCGTGTCTTGATAGTAGCAGAGGGAACAGAATGCGGGAAATAAGCATGTGCAACCATAAAGTGCATATACTCCTTTGAACAAACAAAAAAGGAATATCAGTGAACACTAAATAGGAAAATATGGATTATAGTGTCACATGGAGAGTGCCGGTGAAGGAACTGTTACTGTGGGAAATAGACCTGACCAGCACTAGTGAATTATTGCCGGATGTCGACACAAGTGGAAATAAACAAATATTGATCTATCTATAAGTAATATAGTGAGTGACAAGGATATGTATGTGCAGTGACATAGTGAACTAAATTGTAGATAATAGTAATCTTAATTATCCCCCAGTATAGCGTACAATATATAGTGTAGATAGGGGAATATATTACAAGCGACTGGCACTAGTGAACTATTGCCAGAGGTCCAGTGAAGTGTTAATAATGGATGAGTAATTACTATAGTCATAAGAGATAAAACGAGTGGTGGTAGCATTGAGGTGCAGGGAATCACAGCATACATAAATTGAGCATACAACCGTTACCTCTACTAAACAGGAAATAAACTTTTCCATAGAAGTGTAGGGGAAAGTTAGCATAGGCCTAGCTGCTGTGTTAATAATAAAACAATGATCCCAGTATAGCACAGTGAAAAGTGTATTTTGAAAGAATACAGTGTATATCCTTGAGATAAACAGTGTACAGCACTACATAAAAGGAATTTAAATAATAATAATAAAAATAATAGTGAAGTGTGGCAGTGTGGGTAAGTCCTGCCCGGCTCACACCCACCCTACACCACCACCCACATACCGCAAACTTGGTTCGTATAAATACATCTTGCATATTACTGGCACCAGCAAGAGAAAGGTAAAGTGGAAATCAGTTTTCTTCCATGGCATACAGAGTGTAGTAGGATACAGACAGGATGTCAGCACTGCATATCTGTGGGACATGTAAAAAAATCCTTGGAAGGAAATCCAGAATCACATGTAATCTATGCTCTTCCAAACACCATATCTCTTGTACTAGACTAAATACAGCCTCAAAAAATGACCTCGAACTAGCAAGGTGCTTCTGGTTGTGCAATAAAGATCTAGAACTTTGGGCAGGTATCAGAAAGGTACTAAGGAGAGTAATAAATGATAAAAATAATCAAGAAAACAAAGATGACCTCTTGGATAGTCTACCAAAAATATATAAAACATGGGAGCAAGAGATAGTGTATCAAAAAATGCAGAATGTCCATACCACAACAGATGACTCGAAACTATCTAGTCACCCACATAGTGCTAAGCCAGACCCATCCTCCAGTCATAGCACTAATACCCACAGTGCTGGTGCTGGCCCAGGCTCCCCCAGTCATAGCACTAATACCCACAGTGCTGGTGCTGGCCCAGGCTCCCCCAGTCATAGCACTAATACCCACAGTGCTGGTGCTGGCCCAGGCTCAGCCCCCAGCCCCAGTGCTGACTCAGACCCAGCCCCCAGCCTTACTGCCAGCCCAGACTCTACTAGGGACCCTACCACAACCACCACTAAAACCGTAAATATACAACCATCATTGCACAAGACCGTGGCCCACAGTACAGATGTTGGAGAGGAGTCTCCTTCTTCCTCTACTGGGGAAAGTAGATGGAATCCAGGACGGGGTGGCCCTGGCTTGGATACTGAGGATTATAGTGCAGTCCCAGAACCTGCAGAAATTGACAACACACCTCCCAACAATTCTCAACCAAAGGTGAATTTGTGCAAATATTATGCTTGGGGCATCTGTAAGCATGGAATATCAGGAAAAAAAAAATGGGACATGCAACTTTGAGCATCCCAAAAAATGTAGCGACCTCCTGTCTAAAGGAGTGTGTCGTTCTTCTTCCTGTACTTTCTTTCACCCAAAAATGTGTCACTCCTCGGTCCTCCAGAAGCAGTGTTACAACACCGACTGCCCTACATACCATCTAAAAGGGACCAGGAGGCACAGACCCCACAAGACAAACAATAGTAGCTACGACAACCCAACTCCAGGTGATTTTTTTAGTGGCAGGAAACGGAAAAAGAAAATGGAAGGAAATAACAAAAATAGTCCACCACCTTGGAGCCTTGTTGGACTGGAGGCGCAGCCAGTGGCCACCCATGGCCCTCCAGAATTACAACTACTGATGCCAATAACAAAATCCCCCCAACAAACACAGAATACAACCTCATTCATATTTGCTAATATACAGGGCCTTAAGCCATCCACCAACAACAAAATACCTTTTATCAGTGGACTTCTAGAGGAGTCTAATGCAATGTTTGCAGCCTTCACAGAGACTCACACAAAAGATCACTTTGACAGTTAAATATGGATAAGTGGTTACAACCTTTTTACATGCGACAGAAAGAACAGGCAACAAGGGGGAGTTGGCCTGTATGTCAAAGAGTCCCTCATCTGCACAGAGTTGCTGAACACCACAAATGAGGTAGTTGAAGTTCTATCAGTAAAGATCGAGAACCAAAACCTAGTCATTGTGGTTGTATATAAGCCACCAGATGCAACCTCAAAACAGTTCAAGGAACAGCTACTGAAAATTGACTACTGTGTGGAAAACCTTCCAGCTCCATCCCCAAACATCTTACTGCTTGGTGATTTCAACCTAAGGCATATAAAATGGAAGAATATAGCAAATAATGTTATAGCTAAAACAATCCCCGGAGGTAGCGCAGATGAAAGGTCACACACACATGAGCTACTAAGTCTCTGCGAAAAACACACCTTAAGCCAGCAGATAGTGGAGCCAACAAGACTAGAAAACACACTTGACCTTATCTTCACAAATAATGAGGACCTGATAAGAGACAAGAATATCAAAAACAACTGATTCCGATCACAACATAATCGAAGTTCACACGTACATGCATAGGGGTCCTGATCAACAGAATGCATGTACCTGTGAAGGTGTCTTCACAAAATGCAACTTCAACAACAAGAACATCAACTGGGACCAGGTAAACCATGTCCTAAACGAAACATGCTGGGAAGATGTCTTGAATGACATGGATCCAAACCAGTGCCTTGAAAGGATCAACTTCCTGGCAGCTGAAGCATGTTCTAGGCATATTCCCCTAAGAAAGAAGAAGAGCAGGAGTAAACTGGAGAGAGAAAAACACTCCCTCTACAGAAGACGACGAGGAGTCACTGAGCTCTTCAGGAGTACTAGAATATCTGATACACGAAAGGAGGCGCTGACCAGGGAAGTGGAAACTATCGAACTTAAGTTAAATGACTCTTACAAGAACCAGGAGAGACAGGAGGAGCTTGAAGCTATTAGTGAAATTGAAAGAAATTCAAAATATTTCTCTAACTCTGATAGATTTCGAAAAAGCCATTGACAACATGCCCATGCACTCAGCCCCTGGCCCAGACTCGTGGAACTCTGAAAGAAACCCCTCTCGCGTGCCCTAAGTACACTATGGAGGAGGAGCTTGGACATGGGTGAAATTCCACAGCCACTTAAAACAACGGATATAGCCCCACTCCATAAAGGTGGCAGCAAAGCATTAGCTAAGAACTATAGACCAATAGCTCTGACGTCCCACATCATAAAAATCTTTGAAAGAGTGCTAAGAAGCAGGATTGCAAATCACCTGGATTCCCAAAATCTGCACAATCCAGGGCAACATGGGTTCAGGGCAGGTCGCTCCTCCCTCTCACAACTACTGGATCACTATGATATGGCCTTGGATGCACTGGAAGAAAATCAGAATGCAGATGTAATATACACAGACTTTGCAAAAGCATTTGACAAATGCGATCATGTCGTAATAGCCCATAAAATACGTGCTAAAGGAATAACTGGAAAAGTGGGGAAATGGATCTTCAATTTCCTAACAAATCGAACACAAAGAGTAGTGGTCAACAGAGTTAAATCGGAGGCTGCCATAGTGAAGAGCTCTGTTCCACAAGGCACAGTACTCGCCCCCATCTTATTCCTTATCCTCGTATCAGACATAGACAGAGATATACATCACAGCACCGTATCATCCTTTGCGGATGATACTAGGATCTGCATGAGGCTGTCATCTGCTGAGGACGCGGTTAACCTCCAAGAAGATATAAACAAAGTTTTCCAGTGGGCAACGGTAAACAATATGATGTTCAATGAGGACAAATTCCAACTACTCCGTTATGGAAAACTGGAGGAGATAACTAGAACAGAGTATACTACAGACTCTGGCCATACAATAGAGCGGAAAAATAATGTAAGGGACCTGGGAGTAGTAATGTCTGAGGATCTCACTTTCAAAGATCACAACAGTGCCACGATCGTACGTGCAAAGAAAATGATAGGGTGGATAATGAGAACGTTCAAAACGAGAGATGCCAAGCCAGTGATGATCCTTTTCAAATCACTTGTTCTCTCTTGGCTGGAATACTGCTGTACATTAACATCTCCATTCAAAGCAGGTGAAATCGCAGATCTAGAGAGTGTACAGAGATCCTTTACTGCACGTATAAGTTCTGTCAAGCACCTTAACTACTGGGAACGCTTGGAAGCACTTGACTTATGTATGCAATAATTTCGCGGAAATCTGAATCTAAAAAAAATATATATTTCATTGTGTTTATTATTAAATTATAGTAAATTTATCTAAAATATATTTAGTTGGATTAGGCTAAATTAAATTGCGCTTGTTATAATAAGGTTAGGTAAGTTTTCTAATTTTTTTTTGGCACAAAATTATTTTTTTTACCTTAACATAAATGAAAAAATGAAAGAAAATTTTACTAAGGAGTTCTTGCTAATTGATAAATTTTACCTATTCGGCACGAAACACACACACACACACACACACACACACATATATATATATAGATATACGTGTACACACACACGCACACACACGTATATATACATGTATATATATAGATATACGTACACACACACACACACGGATGTTAGGAATGAAGTATTTCTTCAGTCACAGAGTTGTCAGGCAGTGGAACAGTCTGGAAAATAAGGTCATGGATGCAGAATCCGTACATAGTTTTAAGAGATATATATGATAAAGCTCACAGAGCAGGGAGTGAGTGACCCAGTAGCGACCACTGAAGAGGCGGGCCAGGAGCTATGACTTCACCCCTGCAACCACAATTAGGTTAGTACACACACCCGGAACTGAGGGGCATGTTCTACGAGGAGAGGTTAAGGGAACTCAACCTTACAACACTGGAAGACAGGAAGGATAGGGAAACATAAAATACTGAGAGGAATTGACTGGGTAGATAGGGACAGAATGTTTCAAAGATGTGACACAGCAACAAGGGGGTCACATCCATAGAGTTGTCAGGAAGTGGAACAATCTGAAGAGTGATATAGTGGAGCCAGGATCCATACGTAGCTTTAAGAAGAGATATTATAAAGTTCATGGAGCAGGGAGAGAGTGGACTTAGTAGCGACAATGAAGAGCCGGGGCCAGGAGCTATGAATCGATCCCTGCAACCACAGGTGAGTACAATTAGATGAGCATGCACGCGCGCGCGCGCGCGCACACACACACACACACACACACACACACACACACACACACACACACACACACACACACACACACACACACACACACACACACACAGAGGAATGGTGGATGAAGCGAGTGGTGGACCTGGGAGAGAGGACCGAGAGGCAGAGCTCACTTGAAGAGAGGAGTGGGGGAGGAGGCTGGAAGAGATCAGCAAGAAAATGGAAGAGAAAATAGCTGAGGAGAGCAGGAAATGGGAATTGCAAATCACAGCAGCTGCAGCTAAGATACAGAGCTTAGTAGAAGAACTAAAGAGTCTGAAACAGCCTAAAGAACCAAATGACAGTACAGTCATGACACCAAGAACTACTACATCAGTCACCAGTGAGGGGACAGTAGGGAACAAAGGAGATATACTGTACGCGATGACTTCATCGGACCCAAGGGGGGCCTGGGAAAAGGCAGGGAGAACAGCAAGAACTAACGAGGGGACTAAAGTCAATGAAGGAGCTAAGCTATACACAGAGGCTCTAACAGACAACTGTCATGTTCAGGAACAGATAAGCAGAGGGACACCGGATAGGGAAGAGACAGTAAGAAGCAACATGTCATTGACAGGAACTAATTTGAATCAGAGGATGCTCAGGGAAGCACAGTGGGAGAATGAAAGGGAGAGGGCCGTTTTTGACTATGGGCTCCAAGAAGTAGATGGGGAAACTTACAGGGCAAGGAAACAGGAGGAGAAAAAACCATTGAAAGCATTATGAAAGCAATAGGAGAGGACGACATGACCCAGCTGACAAATTTTCTGAGAATTGGGTGGTTTGCAAGGGGGAAAAAAGCATCCAGTTTCAAGGCAGAATCAGCTCGAAACCGGATCCTGCAGGAGAAAGCACGCCTAAGGGACAATCAGGCATTCCGGAGTGTGTACCTCGACTGAGACAGAGCACAAGAAGAAAGGATGAAAATGAAAGAGAGGATGCAACATCGCAAGGAGGAATGGGAGGCAAGGAAGGTGGAGAGCAGGAGAAATGAGGCCCACATGGATGAACAAACACAACCCCCTCCAGTACCACCCACAGAAGGAACACAACCATGGCAATCCCAAAGCAGTGAAACGACCTAACCCAAAACCCACTCACTGTACCCTCTGCCCCCATACCCCTCAGCACAAACCCCACCCCCACAGTAACCCACACATCCCCCTCTGCATAAACCCCACCCCCACAGTAACCCTCAGTAACCCACACATCCCCCTCAGCTCAAACCCCACCCCCACAGAAACCCACAGTAACCCACACAATGTACCCTCTCCTCCATCCCCCTCACCACAAACCCCACCCTCACAGTAACCCATCAGCAACCCACACACTACCCTCTGTACCCATCCCCTTCACCAATACCCCCTCCCCCAATGTAACCCCCCATAGGCCCTCTTCCCCTATCGCCCTCCCCACCACCCCCACACTCACTGAAACCCTCCCCGTAGGCCCTCTGCCCCCACACCAGAGACCCTACCCCCACACCAACCCCCTATAGGCCCCTGCCAGGGCACCTGCTCCCCCTAACCCACCTCTCTCCCCAGACCACAGTTATTGAAAAGAAGTTGAAGGTTTGGTACACGAACGTGGATGGAATAACGAATGTGAGGAGTGGCATGAAAGAATCAAGATGATGTCCTCAGACATCGTAGCGGTTACAGAAACAAAACTCGCTGGGATAATAACAGATGCCATCTTCCCACCCAGATATCAGATCCTGAGGAAGGATAGAAGGAGCAGGGGGGGAGGAGGGGTTGCACTACTAATAAAAAACCAGTGGGATTATCAAGAAATGGAAGGTATGGACGAGATTGGAGAAATGGATTACATAGGTACAGTTCAGTCAGGAGAACACAAGGTAGTAATTGCAGTGATGTATAACCCACCACAGAACTGCAGGAGGCCAAGAGAGGAATATGATGAGTGCAACAGAGCAATGGTGGACACTCTAGCTGAGGTGGCAAGAAGGGCTCACTCAAGTAGAGCGAAGTTACTGGTCATGGGCGACTTCAATCGCAGGGAGATTGATTGGGAAAACCTGGAGCCTCATGGGGGTCCCAAAACATGGAGAGCCAAGATGATGGATGCGGTGCTGGCAAATCTCATGCACCAACATGTTAGGGATACTACCAGACAGAGAGGGGAGGATGAACCAGCAAGACTGGACCTCGTGTTCACCCTGAGTAGCTCAGACATTGAGCTCATCACATATGAAAGGCCCCTTGGAGCTAGTGACCACGTAGTTATGACCTTTGAATTCATCGTGGAGCTAAAAGTGGTGAGGGTAACAGGAGTAGAAAGGGAAAAGCTAAACTATAAAAGGGGGGACTACACAGGAATGAGGATCTTCCTGCAGGAGGTTCAGTGGGAACAGAAGTTGGTAGGAAAATCAGTAAACGAAATGATGGACTTTGTAACAACAAAATGCAAGGAGGCAGAGGAAAGGTTTGTTCCCAAGGGTAACAGAAATAATGGGAAGGACAGATCGAGCCCTTGGTTTACCCGAAGGTGCAGGGAGGCAAAAACTAAGTGCTCTAGAGAATGGAAAAAGTACGGAAGGCAAAGGACTAAGGAGAATAAAGAGATTAGTCGATGAGCCAGAAACGAGTATGCACAGATAAGGAGGGAGGCGCAGCGGCAGTATGAAAATGACATAGCATCGAAAGTCAAGTCTGACCTGAAGCTACTCTACAGCCACATCAGGAGGAAGACAACAGTCAAGGACCAGGTAATCAGGCTGAGGAAAGAAGGTGGGCAGCTCACAAGAGACGACCAGGAAGTATGTGAGGAACTCAACATGAGATTTCAGGAGGTATTTACAGTGGAGGCTGAAGGGACAATGGAAAGACAAAACATTGGGGTACATCAACAAGGGATATACCAACAAGTGTTGGATGAATTACACACAATTGAGGGGAAGGTGGAGAAGCTCCTAAGCGACCTTGATACCTCAAAGGCGGTGGGACCGGACATCTCTCCGTGGGTCCTTAGAGAGGGAGCAGGGATACTACGTGTGCCACTAACCAGAATCTCCAACACTTCCCTTGAAACTGGGCAACTACCTGAAGTATGGAAGGAGGCAAATGTAGTCCCCATCTTTAAGAAGGGAGACAGAAATGAAGCACTAAATTATAGACCAGTGTCACTGACATGTATAGTATGCAAAGTCTTGGAAAAGATTATCAGGAGGAGAGTGGTGGAGCACCTGGAGCGGAACAAGATTATAAACGACAGCCACGTGGATTCATGGAAGGCAAATCCTGTCACAAACCTACTAGAGTTTTATGACAAGGTAACTGAAGTAAGAAATGAGAGGGAGGGGTGGGTTGATTGCATTTTCTTGGACTGCAAGAAGGCCTTCGACACAGTTCCTCAAAAGAGATTATTAGAGGAACAGACAGTATACTGCAATAGATCAGAGAATACCTAGAGTGATGAGGTATCACAGTGGGCGCCAGTGACGAGTGGTGCCCCACAGGGGTCAGTCCTGGGACCAGTGCTATTCTTGATATATGTGAACGACATGACGGAAGGGATAGACTCAGAAGTGTCCTTGTTTGCAGATGACGTGAAGTTAATGACGAGAATTACATCAGATGCTGACCAGACAGGTCTACAAAGACACCTGGACAGGCTGGATTTGTGGTCCAGAAACTGGGTCCTAGAATTTAACTCCGCCAAATGCAAAGTCATGAAGATCGGAGGAGGGGAAAGAAGACCGTAGACAGAGTATAGGCTAGGAGGCCAAAGGCTGCAAACCTCACTCAAGGAGAAAGACCTAGGGGTGAGTATAATACCGAGTACATCGCCAGAAGCGCACATTAACCAGATAACAGCTGCGGCATATGGGCGCTTGGCAAACCTGAGAATAGCGTTCCGGTACCTCAGTAAGAAATCGTTCAAGACTTGATACACTGTGTACGTCAGGCCCATACTGGAGTACGCAGCACCAGTTTGGAACCCACACCAGGTCAAACACGTCAAGAAATTAGAGAAAGTGCAAAGGTTTGCAATAAGGCTAGTTCCAGAGCTAAGGGGAATGTCCAATGAAGAAAGGTTAAGGGAAATCGGTCTGACAACACTGGAGAACATGAGGGTCAGGGGAGACATGATAACGACATACAAAATACTGCGTGGAGTAGACAAGGTGGAACAGAGACAGGATGTTCCAGAGATGGGACACAGAAACAAGGGGTCAAAATTGGAAGCTGAAGACTCAGATGAGTCAAAGGGATGTTAGGAAGTATTTCTTCAGTCATAGAGTAGTTAGGAAGTGGAATAGTCTGGCAAGCGATGTAGTGGAGGCAGGAACTATACATAGTTTTCAGACGAGGTATGATAAAGCTTATGGAGCAGGGGGAGAGAGGACCTAGTAGCGGTCGGTGAAGAGGCGGGGCCAGGAGCTGAGTCTCGACCCCTGCAACCACAATTAGGTGAGTACACACACCAACGAAGATGGAATTACAAATAAGAGTGAGGAGTGGCAGGAAAGAATCACTGCAGCATTCCCTGGACATCATACCAATCTCAGAGACAAAGCTCCCTAAAGTGATAACAGACCCGATCTTTCCTTCTGGTTATTAGATCGTGAGGAAAGACGGGGACAGGGGGGAGGAGGAGTTGCAATGCTCATCAAAAACCAATGGAATTTTGAGGAGATGGTAAGACTAGTCAAAGGGATAGCAGTTGACTACATAGGAACACTGCATACTGGGGGCCCAAAACAGCCTCCGAACAGGAAGAGGCCAAGACAGGAATATGATTAGAGCAAGTGAGTGAGGGGTGGACACACTAGCCTAAATTTCCAGAAGGGCCCAAATGACCAGGACAAAATTACTCATTATGGGGTATTTCAACTATAAGGAATTTAGGAGAATCTGAAGCCACATGGGGGACCAGAGACGTGGAGAAACAAGATGCTGGAGGTAGTACTAGAAAAATTCATGTACTAACATGTTAAGGACAATACCAGAGAGAGAGGAGATGGCGAACCAGCAAGGCTAGACATCATATTCACATTGAGCAGTTTAGACATAGAAGATATCACACATAAAAGGTCCCTAGGCGCTAGTGACTACGTAATCTTGATTTTCGAATACATAGTAGAGGTAATAATTGAGAGTGAAGCAGCACGAGGACGGGAGAAGCCAAACTTCCAAAAATGGGACTACACAAGTATGAGGCAATTCCTACATGAGGTGCAGTGGGTAAGCGAGCTAGAGGAAAAGACAGAAATGATGGAACACGTGACCATAAAGTGCAGGGAGGCAGTGGAGAAGTTCGTACCATAAAGGCAACAGAAACAGCGGAAAGACCAGAGTGAGCCCACGGTTTACCAGGAGGTGTGGAGAGGCCAAAGCCAAGTGTGCTACAGTATGGAAAAAGTATAGAAGGCAAAGGACCCAAGAAAACAGGGAGTTGAGTCGGATAGCCAGAAATGGATATGCATGGATAAGGAGAGAAGCGCAGCATCAATGCGAGAATGACGTAACATCAAAACCCGTATCTGACCTAAAGTTGTTATACAGCCACATCAGGAGGCGAACAACAACTATCAGGTTGAGGAAGGAAAGAGGGGAGCTCACAGGGAACGACCTGGAAGTATGTGAAGAGCTCAGCTCAAGATTCAAGGAGGTATTCAGAGTGGAGACAGAGAGACTCCCAGGAAATCGAGGTTGTAGGGTGCTCCAACAAGTGCTAGACACACTGCACACAACCGAGAAAGAGATGAAGAAACTGCTAGGAGGAACTAGATACCTCGAAGGTGGCGGGCCCAGATATCTCTCCTTGGGTCCTAAGAAAGGGAGCAGATGCATTGTGTGTGCCACTAACAACAGTTTTTCAATAAATCTATCGAAACAGGGTAACTGCCTGAGGTGTGGAAGACAGAAAATATAGTCCCGATTTTTAAGAAAGACAGACAGGCTGCACTAAATTACAGACCAGTGTCGCTGACATATAATATATGTAAATTTATGGAGAAGATATCAGGAAAAGAGTGGAGCACCTAGAACGAAATAGACTAATACATGACAACCAACACGTATTCAGGGAAGGGAAATTCTGCATCACAAACCTACTGAAGTTCTATGACTAGGTAACAGAAGTAAGACAGGAGAGAAAGAGGTGGGTAAACTGCATCTTCTTGGATTGTAAGAAGGCTTTCGACACAGTACCACACAAGTGACTGGTTGAAAAAACAGAGGAGCAGGCAGGAGTAGGAGGGTAAGTACTGCAATGGATCAGGGAATACTTGACAAGAACGAAACAACTTGTGTCGGTCTGAGAAGAGGTGTCAGAGTGGGTGAATGTGTCGAGTGGGGTTCCACAAGGGTCAGTCCTAGGTCCGGTGCTGTTTCTTGTATATGTGGATGACATGACGGAAGGGATAGTCAGAGGTGTCCCTGTTTGCAGACGATGTGAAACTAAGGAGAATACAATCGGACGAGGATCAGGTAAACCTATAAGGGGATCTGGACAGGCTGCAAACCTGGTCCGACTCCTGGAGTTTAACCCCAGCAAGTGCAAAGTTATGAAGATTGGGGAAGGACAAAGGAGACCTAAGAGGTCAGAGGCTGCAAAATTCACTCAAGGAAGAGGATCTTGGGGTGAGCATCATACCGTGTACATCTTCTAAGGCGCATATCAGGCAAATAACTGCTGGAGCATGCTAGAACCTAGCAAACCTGAAAATAGCGTTTGGACATGTAAGGAGTCATTCACGACAATGTACCTCTTGTACGTCAGACCCATATTGGAGTATGTAGCACCAGTATGGAACCCACACCTGGTCAAACACGTCAAGAAATTAGAGAAAGTGGAAAGGTTTGCAACAAGACTAGTCCCGAAGCTGAGAGATGTTTCCTTAATCTCTCGTAGGAGAGGTTAAGGGAACACAACCTGACAACACTGAAAAACAGGAGGGATAGGGGCGGACATGAAAACAACATTTAAAATACTGAGGAATTTACAGGGTTGATAGGGATAGAATGTTTCAGAGATGTGACACAACATCAAGGGGTCACAACAGGCAGTTGAAAACTCAGATGAGTCACAGGGATGTTAAGAAGCATTTCTTCAACCATAGAGTTGTCAGGAAGTGGAAAAATCTGGAGAGCGATATAATGGAGGCAGGATCCACACATAGCTTTAAGAAGAGGTATGATAAAGCTTTTATATCAGGGAGAGAGTGGACCTAGTAGGGACCAGTGAAGAGGCGGAGCCAGGAACTGTATCGACCCCTGCAACCACAATTAGGTGAGTACAATTAGGCGAGTACTCACACACACACACACACACACAAGACATGACGGAAGGAATAAACTCCGAGGTGTCCCTGTTTGCAGATGACGAAGTTGATGAGAAGAATTCATTCTATCGAAGACCAGGCAGAACTACAAAGGGATCTGGACAGGCTGCAGACCTGGTCCAGCAATTGGCTCCTGGAGTTCAATCCCACCAAGTGCAAAGTCATGAAGATTGGGGAAGGGCAAAGAAGACCGCAGACGGAGTACAGTCTAGGGGGCCAGAGACTACAGACCTCACTCAAGGAAAAAGATCTTGGGGTGAGTATAACACCAGGCACATCTCCTGAAGCGCACATCACCCAAATAACTGCTGCAGCATATGGGCACCTGGCAAACCTCAGAACAGCATTCCGACATCTTAATAAGGAATCGTTCAGGACCCTGTACACCGTGTACGTTAGGCCCATATTGGAGTATGCGGCACCAGTTTGGAACCCACACCTAGCCAAGCACGTAAAGAAACTAGAGAAAGTGCAAAGGTTTGCAACAAGACTAGTCCCAGAGCTAAGAGGTATGTCCTACGAGGAGAGGCTAAGGGAAATCAACCTGACGACACTAGAGGACAGGAGAGATAGGGGGACATGATAACGACTTACAAAATACTGAGAGGAATTGACAAGGTGGACAAAGACAGGATGTTCCAGAGACTGGATACAGCAACACGGGGACACAGTTGGAAGCTGAAGACAGAGATGAATCACAGGGATGTTAGGAAGTATTTCTTCAGCCACAGAGTAGTCAGGAAGTGGAATAGTTTAGGAAGCGATGTAGTGGAGGCAAGATCCATACATAGCTTTAAGCAGAGGTACGATAAAGCTCATGGTTCAGGGAGAGTGACCTTGTGGCGACCAGTGAAGAGGCGGGGGCCAGGTGCTTGGACTCGACCCCTGCAACCTCAACTAGGCGAGTACAACTAGGTGAGTACACACACACACACACACGTACGTACGCACACACGTACTTGTGTTCTAACCTCTACAAACAAATGTATCACATCGGTAAAAATTTAAAGTAGGATTATTGTTTGAGATGCGCCACAGTTCATTTACAAATGCTCTAGTGTTTCAGTTTCAACTGTGAGTGGGTTGGAGGGTATGTTACTTGTGTGTAGGTTCAAGGATTGGCCTATATTCATATGGAGGGGGTTGTAGAGTGTATGTACTTGTGTGTAGGGACAAATATTAACCATTATTCGTGTTTTCTCTTGTGAATTGATTAATTTCTCATATAATTTAATGAGTATTCCATCGCAGTCTGTATTGTTACACAACGAGATGGTGTAGCGGATGTATTAAGATTTTCTGAAGGATTAAGGATTTTCTGAAGGCAGTAATGGGGAAGCGCCAGAACTGTCTTGATCATAAAGTACCTGGAGAGGTAATGGGTTCTGATGCAGGGGATGAGAGCAGTTCCATTTTCTGGTATCAAGAGCTCACTCCAGCACTGAAGCGCACTACTTGAAAGGAAGGATGGCTATTACAAGTTAGCAAGTGTAGGCTAAGAAATGTTAGGTGAAGCAGGCTGGCAGGTACGTTAATGAAAGAGGAAGTTTAGCAAGTGCACACAGCTGAGAGCGGAGTAACAAGCGAAGAACAAATGTACAATACAACTACGTAAAAGAATAGAAAAAAAATCAGCCTGAAAAATGTAAAAGAATGAAGAGAGGGAATGGAGGAGGTCCAGGGGAAGAGAAATGCTTGCTGAAACGCACAGGAGCAAGGACAATGACGATATATTTTTGGCACAGATAGAGAAGATAAAGCAGGTGAGGGTAAGAAAAGGGAAGGTGGAAGATATAGAAAACAGTAAAAAAAAAAAAGGATAAGACTACATGATGTAAAAAGGAAAAGATAGAAGACAATAGAAAAGACACTCGAAGGTAATGAAACAGATATCTGAAAAGAACACGAAAACACCATGAAAGAATACAATACAAGGGAAGAGGGGAAGGGGAAAGTTTATACAAGATTCTTAAAAGAAAAAAGAAGAAACTATTGTTTATATATATATATATATATATATATATATATATATATATATATATATATATATATATATATATATATATATATATATATATATATATATATATATGTCAGAGATCAGTGTTCGTGTATATTTCGCCTGCTCTTGCGAATTCCTTGCATATATATATATATATATATATATATATATATATATATATATATATATATATATATATATATATATATATATATATATGTATATATAATCTTTCAACAAACTGGCCGTATCCCACCGAAGCAGGGTGGCCCAAAACGAAAAACAAAAGTTTATCTTTTGAAACAAAGTAATGTATACAGGAGAAGGGGTTGCCAGCCCCTTGCTCCTGGCATTTTAGTCGCCTCTTACGACACGCATGACTTACAGAGGAAGAATTCTGTTCCACTTCCCCAGTATATATATATATATATATATATATATATATGTATATATATGTATATATATATATATATATATATATATATATATATATGTATATATATGTATATATATATATATATATATATATATATATATATATATGTATATATATATATACATATACATATATATATATATATACATATATATATATATATATGTATATATATATATATGTAAAACTTGCGATTTTGGTTTAAATAGCAACGTTCGTTTTGCCATATAAGACAAGCGAAAATTTGTGTATGCAATATTTTCGCAAAAATCATTCTGAACCTAACGAATTTTTTTTATCTCCTTGTGTTTTAGTATTAAATTATTGTAAACGTATCTAAAATATATTTAGTTGGGTTAGGCTAAAATAAATTGCGCTTGTTATAATAAGGTTAGGTAAGTTTTCTAAGATTCTTTTGGTGCAAAATTATCAATTTTTACCTTTACATTAATAAAAAAAATATATCTTTCAACATATAAGAGAAAATTTTAGAAAGGACTTAATTTTAAACGAGTTATTGCTAATTGGACAGTTTTACGTATTCGACACGACATATATATATATATATATATATATATATATATATATATATATATATATATATATATTTATATTTAGTCGTGCCGAATAGGTAAAACTTGTGGTTTTGGCTTAACCCTTAAACTGTCCAAACGTAGATCTACGTTTTTTCAACATTAGAAAGCATGTAAAAAAACATAGATCTTCTTTTTTTTTTACATTTGAAAACGTATAAATAAAACTTTGATGTATTTTTTTGTTATATATGAAAATATGTAAAAAAAAATGTAGATCTACTTTTGGAGCTCTACGTATGTGAACGTAAATTTGTTTGGAGAGTTTAAGGGTTAAATAGCAACTCTCTTCTTGCTGAATAAGGCAAGCAAAAATTTGTATATCCAAAAATTTTGCAAAAATCATTCTGATTCTAACGAAAAAAATATATTTCGCTGGGTTTATTTTTAAATTATTGTTAACTTATCTAAAATATATTTAGTTGGATTAGGCAAAGTTAAATTGCGCTTGTTATAATAAGGTTAGGTAAGTTTTATAAGGTTCTTTTGGTAGAAATTTATTAATTTTTACATTAACACAAATGAAAAAAAATATATATCTTTAAATTTTAGAAAGTACATAATTTTAAATGAGTTCTTGCTAATTGACCAGTATTACCTATTCTGCACGATATATATATATATATATATATATATATATATATATATATATATATATATATATATATATAAATTATATTATATTATATATTATATATAATCACCGTACCACACCGGTCCAATACTTTGGCGCCCAGCTAATGCTAAATAAATTAAAAAAAAGTTGATAAAAGAAACACCCATAAAATGTTATCGGCTTTGTCTACAAGATTCCTTTAAAAAATGTGAGATAGTTTATTACGATCAAACTAGGGAAAGTCTTGAACTTAGATTACAACATAAATATAGCATTAGAAGTTGACAAGAGTCTAATACTCTGTTTATTCATGTGAGAAAATTTAACCATCCAACTGATTTTCAAAAGGCCGAGAAGGTTCTATGAAGCAAGTCCATTGTTGAGAGAAATATATTAGAATCAAGCCACATAAAAAATAGTTTTGAAATTAATATGAAAATTGCTTTAGGATTATAAAAATTGAATTCATTTATAATTAGTAAAATTTAGGAAGAATTATAGATACATTCGACAAGTTAAAATCTTAAAGCTTGGGTAGAATATAAGCTGTGTTTGACAGGTCCTTGACTACCTATTTACATTACCATAAACAGTCGTTATACCAGTACCTTGGATCACCCAGCCAGTCACAAGGAAGCCCACCAAGGCTGTGAAGCGATGTGATACCCTCGTGAAACAAATTTGGCAGACTTGCCTTCACTGCTGGTCGTCACGGTTTACTATGTCTTGTGCTTGCGTTTGCCTCATTGTACATAACAATAAATACTGTACATAGGGTATATATGTTGTAAATTTCAGCTTATTTTTGGTGAAGGAAAAATATTAATTTATTTTCTGCTGTCGTTTTGCTCGTTCCTAAGAGGTTATCGCATTACAACAAGTTTTGTAGGTCATATCTACACTTGTATACGTAATACCAGATTCATATGCCTTCTTAGTCATCCTATTTTGCTTCATGCTCTCTAAATTTCCAAACCATCTCAACAACCCTTCCTCAGCCCTCTTAAAACTTTTGGTGACTCCACACTTTCTAATCTTTAAATTCTTATTTCCTTGCATTCTATTTTCATCGCACATCGCTCTCAAACACGACATCTCTACTGTCTCTAGCTTCCTCGCTGCAACATTCTAAACTTTCACACCCATACAGTAGTGTTGGTACCATTATACTCTGTTACATTTTTCTTTTTGCCTCGTCTCCCTCTATATTGAACCACCTGACGACAGATCTGCTTCCAAATATCTGAAATACATTTGCTTCCTTCATACTCCCTCCCTCCACACTAATATCCAGTCTATCATTACCTATATTTTTTGACACTTTCCTATGTTTACTCAATTTTTTTTTACATATCTTCCCAAATTAGTTTACCAACCTTTGCAACTTTTCTTCAGAATCTCCCATGAGCACCGTGTCATCGGCAAAAAGCTATTGTGACAACTCTCACTCTCCTCCAGATTCACTTTCTTTCAATCCTACACCTCCCCCAAACCCCATGTATTAATGTTAACCATGATGACATCACACTTTAAATTGGAAAATAATCTCCCTCTCTGCTACATACCCTAACCTGAGCCTCGCTATCCACGTGTAAGCTCTTTACTGCTGTAAATAACGTACCAACTATTCCATTCATTTGCAGCATGTGCCATATTGCTCTCTTATCTACCCTATCATAAGCCTTTTCTGACTCCATAAATGCAGTGAAAATATCCTAACCTTTATCGAAGTATTGTTCACTTATGTGGGTCAGCATAAACATTTAGCCTCTATATCCCCTATCCTTCATATAAACCTTCTTGCTCCTCTGTGATCCTACTCTCTGTCTTACTCATAATTCCTTCATTAACAAATCTTCCGTACACTTTGCCCAGTGTACTCAACGGGCTTATTCCCATTTATTTCTTACACTTTGTTATCCTCTTTTCCTTTATACAAAGGAACTATGCATGCTCTCTACATGCATAGTAGTTATATCGGCTGATTTTGATGGTTTCGGGAAAAATTTTCATATCGTCCCATCCTTATATACATATATATGTGGTGCCGAATATGTAAAACTGGTCATTTAGCAAGAACCTAATTAGAATTAAGTCCTTTCTAAAATTTTCTCTTATATGTTTAAAGATATATATTTTTTCATTTATGTTAATGTAAAAATTAATAATTTTGTACCAAAAGAACCTTAGAAAACTTACCTAATCTCATTATAAAAAGCACAATTTAATTTAGCCTAATCCAATTAAATCTATTTTAGATACGTTTACAGTAATTTAATAATAAACAAACACAATGAAATAGTTTTTTCGTTAGGTTCAGAATGATTTTTGCCAAATCATTGCATACACAAATTTTCGCTTGCCTTATTCGGCAAGAAGAGTATTGCTGTTTAAGCCAAAATCGGCAGGACACACACACACACACACACACACACACACACACACACACACACACACACACCTATATATATATATATATATATATATATATATATATATATATATATATATATATATATGTATATATATATATATATATATAATGGAATATGAGGTAATAAGGCAATTTGGTAGCGTCAGTCGTCTGTGAGAGTGACAAAGGGCGACTTCAAATAGCTGTGTCAACACGTTCTTGCTGGGACGTGAGAAGACTATTCAGTTGGAGTCCCGTTGTTCCCTTGTCCTAGTGTATTGTTGCCTCTTTGTGTTGTGCAATTATCGTAGCCTCTTTGTAGCCCTAGAACAGCTTTGCTGCAATATTACAGTAACTGTTTCAGAAGCTCATGGAGCCTCGGTGTGCCTATTACGAATTTGCTTGTTAGATTTAAATAAGATTTTAATAAGAGAGAAAGGGAGAGAATGAGCGAAGCTGCTGATGGTCACTTTATGTAGTCACTTCAGTAATAGAACACTGGTGTTAGTAATTTACAAAACTTATAATGAGCACCTGTCAGTGAGAAGGTCCCACATGGAGACAGAAACAAGGAACAAAAGTTGTCTATATTTTGACCTACTGAATGCCTTTGCTGAAAAGGGCCCCAGTTGGAGGTGAAAATATACAGCTATTATTTCGTGTTCCTCTCTCCATGTGGAGTCTCTGCCTCTCATAATAGAACACCAGAAGTGATTGATGATGATAATGTTTGGTTCTTCAGCATGTGTTGGTATCCTGGTCTCCATGGTACAATGCCCACAAGTTCGTGGACAATTGTGAGGTACACAGGAATAATTGACAGATATAATTGACAGGTATAAAGAGAAAAATTCCTATATTTTCAGTAGACTCGCTTATTTGTTTTCCTTTACATATCTTTACATATCATATTTAAATATCAATCTAGTATTATACACACGGGAATTATACACATGGATAGGGACATACAAAAATTACATTTATTAAGACTTTGGAAATAAAAATCTATGCATATCCTTGATACCAAGGAAAAAAAACAGTAGACCAGACTATTTGTACCAGACCAGCTCAGACGGGAATGGTTAGCACCGTAACTCCCTCACACCTATATTTACAAAGTCCATTTTTTTCTTAAAAATTTATATGAAATTTTGGGAGATGACTTCAGGGCATGGTATCTAAAT
>NC_091316.1:32841176-32961176 GCF_038502225.1 Cherax quadricarinatus | reverse complement strand
GGGCGTTGGAGAGGTAGGAAGGGTAAGAGAGAAAGGAATACGGTGGTGGCTGTGGTCAGTACATCCTTCTCTCCGCTTCTCACCCTCGTGTACCCGCTGTTGTGTTCATGAATATAACATGGTACTATATTATAGCCTCCTGATTAAATTAAGGTATTAAATATATACCCTTGGGTCAGTTGTGGTACTATATAGCTCTCTGATAAGAGTTTAGGATGGAAATGTATGGTTAATGATAACTTGGTTATTTTCTAAATTAGGGAAGAATAATTTTCTAACTTCGTGTGTGGATACACACGTGGCTGTCTAGTGAAACAAACTTAAACATTACTGCTTGTCATGTCTGTCTCTGGTCACCTCAGGGGAGGAAGGTCATTCCGCCACCGCGTCCCTGCCTACGTCTACATTTTACGATTCTCTCAAGTATTCAGTATTCCCCGATTTTTTATACATATTTCTCCAATTCAACATTTTTCATATTCAAAATATTCAGAATATCCTCACCAAAATCAGAAAATGTTTTTTTTCTCTACTCTTTGGTGTTGCAGCGTCAGAGTGAAACCTCAATTTCTGCTCGAGTGAAAAGCCAAAGGAAGGATTCCTGAGGAAAGCATTAGGAATTGGGTGGTAATGGAGGGTGTAATGCCAGGAACTGTGCCTTAACTCACCATGGCGAGAACACTCGCTTCTTCTGATGCCTTTATAGATGGTAAGGGAGAGAGAGAGCGAGAGAGCGAGGGAGCGAGAGAGCGAGGGAGCGAGAGAGCGAGAGAGCGAGAGAGAGAGAGAGAGAGAGAGAGAGAGAGAGAGAGAGAGAGAGAGAGAGAGAGAGAGAGAGAGAGAGAGAGAGAGAGAGAGAGAGAGAAACTAACACGGAAGAAACACACGAACATTTTAATAATATTTTCTGTCATGACTGCAGATTATCCGATATATAATGAGATGAGAAAACTCAATGTGAGACACAAATGCAAATGAATTTTTATACGAGAGCAATAAGTTGAAGGTAATAGCAAAAGTAACCCCAGACATCGTAGCTGTCACAGAGACAAAGCTAAGTGAAACTATTATATTATTCTTTTACTACGTTTATTATTATTATCGTATTGTTGCTGAGTTCGCTGTTGTTGTTGTGCTCAGTTATAACAGATATATTTGTTTATAATTATTCACATGAAACGACAAAACCTATGAATCGTATTTGTTTATAAAGGCAGCGTGAAATACTAATTAAAATTTATTTGACAAACTGGATATATATATATATATATATATATATATATATATATATATATATATATATATATATATATATATATATATATATATATATATATATAACGTTTTTCTTTTTTTTTTCAATTCATAACAAAACAATATTTAAAATTCTCATATGTTTCACATTTCTGAAGCCTGTGAGACAATACTTCTTACCTCAACTGCTAAACTGATATTACTGTCCCTTTCAACAGTTGCAAAATTAGTCTCGCTTCCAGGTACCAAATTACACGCAGCTGAAAAACTGCTCTCTCCAAGTACTCTCACAAACATAATGACTAACATGCTCATTGGAGAAGAAAGGTATAGATAAAAAATCCGGGAAAAATTAATGTACAACTGCTGTGGATCCCATCACACATTGGATTACTCCTTCATGGTAAAGTTGATATGTTAGCCAAGAAGAGTACCCAGAAGGAGAATGTAGAATATAACTTTGGTATATCTGTGTCTTAGGAATAATATTACCTGGAAGAGAGAGGTAAATGGAGCAACTTGCAATGTGAACAGACTGACTGATGCTGTAGCCGGGCTTAGGCTTGGTTACAAATACTTCTGGCAGTTTGGGAGACAGAAGAATGATCAAACCAAATGCAAAGTATGTGGCCAGCCCTATGATCATTGTCTTGAACACATGCTTAATTGTCCACGTACTGAAAAAAATATAGAAATAGTATAATAACCTATGTGACCTGTCAAGGTAACTCATTAATGAAAATAAAATACCAGATATGTTAAGCAAATTTCCTAAATTTGCTTGTAACATAAATGAACTGTAGATATAAATCCATAAATAACAAAAAAGGCACAATACTGTGACTGGAACGATACACAAATAACCCGCACATAAAAGAGAGAAGCTTACGACGACGTTTCGGTCCGACTTGGACCATTGACAAAGTCACGCTAACCAGAAGTGGAGCAGGACGGCTATATATAGGCAGGAAGAGGTGGTGGTGGTAGTAGTAGTAGTACAAGAATGGTATATAATACCGACAAGATGAAATTAAGACACATGCGCAACACCCGGGCATCCCTATTGTAGACGTTTCGCCATCCAGCCAGCCACTGGATGGCGAAACGTCCACAACAAAGACAACCAGACGCCGCGGGTTATTTGTGTATATAAATCCAGATGTACTCCCGTTAAACCTTTTTGGGCCTTTTGTGTATCCATATCCTCTTGCTCTACCGTCCATAGGATGGATGTGGGGTGCACTTTTAAAAAACTAGCCACTTCGGTGGCAAACTCTAAAATATCACAAATTACCAGGCTACTGTTTTACCTCCAGTAACTACCAAACATCTGTCTCAGCCTCCACAAACTACCAAACGACTCTCTCACCTCCACAAACTTCCAAACTACTCCCTCACCTCCACAAACTACTGAGAGTATTAACGAGGTAATACTGAGAGTATTAACGAGGTAATACTGAGAGTATTAACGAGGTAATACTGAGAGTACTAACGAGGTAATACTGAGAGTGTTAACGAGGTAATACTGAGAGTATTAACGAGGTAATACTGAGAGTATTAACGAGGTAATACTGAGAGTATTAACGAGGTAATACTGAGAATATTAACGAGGTAATACTGAGAGTACTAACGAGGTAATACTGAGAGTGTTAACGAGGTAATACTGAGAGTATTAACGAGGTAATACTAAGAGTATTAACGAGCTGATACTGAGCTTATTAACGAGATTATGTTGAGTGTGTTAACGAGGTAACACTGGGAGCATTAGCGAGGTAGTACTAGGGAATATCGAGGTTGCACCGAGCACTAACGAGAGTGTTAACGATGCCATACTAAGAAATGTGAACTTTACCGATGTCATGTTAAGGAACGTGAGGATAAACGACGTCATACTAAGCATAAGCGTGAGGCTTAACGTCACACTAAGCAGGAACTTCGGGATTAACATCGTTACACTAAGCAGGAACTTCGGGATTAACATCGTCACACTAAGTATGAACGTGAGGATTAACGTCATACTAAGCAGGAGCGTGAGGATTAACAATGTCGTACTATGGAGCATGATTAACGATATCATACTAAGCAGGAACTTGATTAACGATGTCATACTAAGCAGGAACTTGATTAACGATGTCATATTAAGCAGGAGCTTGAAGATTAACGATGTCATGCTTACCAGGAATTTGATTAACGATATCATGTTAAGCAGGAACTTGAGGATTAACGATGTCATACTAAGCAGGATTAACGCAGCCGCTCAGAGATACATCGATAATTACTGCAACTTTGCTGGAGTAATTAGAAAATAATTGTCTGAGTTCATCGAGCTGGGGATAATTATGGCGGAATCAGACCCCAAATAGACGGGTGCTTGAGCTGACAGACAGGGGGAGGAGTGGGGGAGGGGGGAGTTTAAGGCAGGTGGGGAGACGAGGGAGAGAAGGACAGAAGGAAGACTAACATTATCCTGTATTGTCATTCTCTAATTCAAAATATTTATCTACTTTTCTGACACTTAGCATGACTTGAGAACTGGAAAAAAAATTGTGTTGGAATGTCCAGGTGTTCTGTGAGTTATTTACCTGTCATTTGTGATTCATCTGAGTATATTCTTTGTCTCAGCATAGTTTCTTTCCACCTTGGCTCTGTTACTGAGAATGGGGAAGAGACAGAGGAGGCTTCAGAATTTCTTTACTGGGGTGGGGAGGGAAGGGGCTTTAAGGTGACTCAGGTTGGAAGGGGGACTTTGGGGATTGCGTTTGCAGAAGCACAATGTATATTTGCAGATCAGTAAAACTAATAGTATTTTCTAAAGATCCGTTTATTCTCATTTAATATAAGTGGGGAAACAATTGTGTATATCAGATGTGTGAAAGCATCGTGGTATGACCCAACCTGGAGTCTACCTGGAGGGTATTCCGGGGATCAACGCCCCCACGGCCCTGTCCACGACCAGGCCTCCCGGTGGATCAGGGCCTGATCAACAAGGCTGTTACTGTTGGCCGCACGTAGTCCAACGTACGAACCACAGCCCGGTTGATCCGGCACCGACTTTAAGAATCCGTCCAGCTCCCTCTTGAAGGCAGTCAGGGGCCTATTGGTAATTCCCCTTATGCACGGTGGGACGCTGTTGAATAGTTTTGGGCCCCGGACACTTATGGTGTTTTCTCTTAGTCTACCAGTGACGCCCCTACTTTTCATTGGGGCATTTTGCACCGCCTGCCCAGTCTTTTACTATCGTAGGGAGTGATTTCTGTGTGCAGATTCGGGACCATTCCTTCTAGATTTTCCAAGTGTAGATTATGATATATCTCTATCGCCTACGTTCCAGCGAGTACAAGTCAAGTGCTTCCAAGCGGTCAGTAGTTAAGGTGTTTGACACAACCTGTTGTTTTTATCTTAGAATCGTCCAATTTGTTTTCCTCCTTTATAACACATTTAAATACCATCTCCTGAATATAAAATTTTCTAGGAATGAAACATTTTAAGGATTCAGTACTTATGAACCTTTTAGTGTGCTATGTAAGTGGGATGAATACCTGTTTAGTTTGGTGACTGTGATAGGAAAGTAAGCATGAACACAGAATTAATAAGTAGTAGTCATTTTCTGACGATATTCAAGTTGAGAATCAACAACAAACTTTTGTAAATGAAGAGTAACCGAGAGCGTCGTCGCAGTCCACTAGGACTAGTGCAGTTTTCCTCCATCCTTGTCTTCTTATATGAACACCGAGAAATACCGCAATATACCTATTGGGCCTGTTGGCCCAGAGATTTATACCTAAGAATAGTGAATATGATAATGGTATGGTATACAATACCGACAAGTTGATATTTAAGACACATGTGTAATAGGTATATTTCGTCATCTTTATATCGTTCCTCTTTAGTATGACATCGGAATAAAGTTACCTAACTGCTGCACACTTGTTTTACGTACCTAAGTATGTACCTAAGTAGCCTCACCACCCTGGGGGTGGTGAGGCTACTCAAGCCTGGACCCACTTGGCGCCGCGACTGGGTAAAAACCTGGGTAGATAGATATCAGAGGACTTGGAAGTCCACACGGAACCTGTCTGCTGAGAAGAACTATATATTTCTGTCTAGATTAAGGACTCCTATATTATCTCGGTGTATGAGTCAAGGATAGGACAGCAGAAGGCTGGTGACAATACTTTCCCTACTTTCTTTTATGTTATTCAGTGTTGATGCTGGAGATACATATCTGAGGATTAATTTTTCGTATATGGTGGATAGTATTTTGAAGGATTCTTTGAACAGGCTTCTGAAAGCATTGAGACATTTTCTCTTTTATTGTTCGCTGATTTTATGCAGGTTTTGTGCAGTCTCGTTAAGTGGATGGCTAATTTCCTGAGTACATTCTTTTAATACATAAGGAGATTTACCATCTGGTTACATTCCTTTGTTTTTTTCTTGTCCATGAATATCGTAATTATAGATTTAAAAGTGGTATTTATTAAATTTCTTGTTTGGAGTTTGAAACTTCTTTCTATAGGCACATATTTTCTGCAAAATATGTACTGAAATATCATAATTAGTATTTCTCTGAATTTTCTGTTTTACTCATCACCATCTTTGTTCTCTTTAATAATATTTTTCTAATAACCATTCGTAGATTTTTCTTTTTTTGTTGTTATTTTTACTTTTAGAATACTTCGTTATATCATTATGTTAAGCGTTGCTGACTCCCACCTATGTTTTATTTATAACATATGAATCTAGCATTTAAGCCCAGTTTACCCGTATTTATAATAGTTTTAGGCCAGTATTATTTGCTTATAGAATTCAGAATGTGAAAACTAGAAGACGGTGTGGGGTTACGATAGGTAAAATTCGGAGAGCCGAGAAAGGGTAGATTTTTACATTTAGAGAGAACAGAGCAGAGTAGGATAACCAAGGTATGGAAGAAAGGTGAGGATGGAGTCATTCCTGGAAGGGTTAGAGAGAAGGTCTAAAGGTTTTAAGTTGCAGGTGCTTGAGCGTCCAGCAGGCGTGTGCGAACGTGGTAGATCGGGGTGAATAGAGGCTATGTTTTATTGATGTGCTGTTAGAATGTGAGCAAGGTAATGTTTATGAAAGGGTTCAGGAATTTTTTTTAGTCGTAATTGAGTTCTGGAAGTGAGAAGTACAGCACCTAAACTGTGAAGGGGGGGTTGGGATGTTGCAGTTGATGGAATCATTTGAATTGTGATGGCTGCACACTTCTGGCAAAACAGTTATTAAATGAATGATGGTGAATGTTTCATTTTCTTCGGTTACCTTTCCTTTGTGGGAGACATTTCCTATTCTGTAATAGAAGAAAAAAATGATGAATAACAAAACCAAAGGCTGGTTGACGAATCACTAAGAAAGATACCTTGAATCACAAATACAAGAAATCCTGATGAATCACAAAAAAACAAAAAAAAACAAACCACCTTGATGACTCACATCCTGATGAATCTCAAAAAACAAAAACTCCTTGATTACTCACAAAAAAGCCACCTTGATGAATCGCAGATACAAGACACCTTGATGACTTATAAATACAAAAAAAGAAAAAATGGAAACAGACAAAAACCTTGAAAAATCACGAAGATGAAAATCACTTCAAAGGCGTTTCTGTACTGATCATTATCACCGCTTCAGTCTTACCTTCCTTCAGATACTGATCATTATCACCGTTTCAGTCTTACCTTCCTTCAGATACTGATCATTATCACCGTTTCAGTCTTACCTTCCTTCAGATACTGATCATTATCACCGCTTCAGTCTTACCTTCCTTCAGATACTGATCATTATCACCGCTTCAGTCTTACCTTCCTTCAGATGCTGTTAATTATCATTGGTTCAGTCTCACCTTCCTTCAAATACTGATCATTATCACCGCTTCAGTCTTACCTTCCTTCAGATGCTGTTAATTATCATTGGTTCAGTCTCACCTTCCTTCAGATACTGATCATTATCACCGCTTCAGTCTTACCTTCCTTCAGATGCTGATAATTATCACTGATTCAGTTTTACCTTCCTTCAGACACTGATCATTATCACCGCTTCAGTCTTACCTTCCTTCAGATACTGATCATTATCACCGCTTCAGTCTTACCTTCCTTCAGATACTGATCATTATCACCGCTTCAGTCTTACCTTCCTTCAGATACTGATCATTATCACCGCTTCAGTCTTACCTTCCTTCAGATACTGATCATTATCACCGCTTCAGTCTTACCTTCCTTCAGATACTGATCACTATCACCGCTTCAGTCTTACCTTCCTTCAGATACTGATCATTATCACCGCTTCAGTTTTACCTTCCTTCAGATACTGATCATTATCACCGCTTCAGTCTTACCTTCCTTCAGATACTGATCATTATCACCGTTTCAATCTTACCTTCCTTCAGATACTGATCATTATCACCGTTTCAGTTTTACCTTCCTTCAGATACTGATCATTATCACCGCTTCAGTCTTACCTTCCTTCAGATACTGATCATTATCACCGTTTCAATCTTACCTTCCTTCAGATACTGATCATTATCACCGTTTCAGTTTTACCTTCCTTCAGATACTGATCATTATCACCGCTTCAGTCTTACCTTCCTTCAGATACTGATCATTATCACCGCTTCAGTCTTACCTTCCTTCAGATACTGATCATTATCACCGTTTCAATCTTACCTTCCTTCAGATACTGATCATTATCACCGTTTCAGTTTTACCTTCCTTCAGATACTGATCATTATCACCGCTTCAGTCTTACCTTCCTTCAGATACTGATCATTATCACCGTTTCAATCTTACCTTCCTTCAGATACTGATCATTATCACCGTTTCAGTTTTACCTTCCTTCAGATACTGATCATTATCACCGCTTCAGTCTTACCTTCCTTCAGATACTGATCATTATCACCGTTTCAATCTTACCTTCCTTCAGATACTGATCATTATCACCGCTTCAGTCTTACCTTCCTTCAGATACTGATCATTATCACCGCTTCAGTCTTACCTTCCTTCAGATACTGATCATTATCACCGCTTCAGTCTTACCTTCCTTCAGATACTGATCATTATCACCGCTTCAGTCTTACCTTCCTTCAGATACTGATCATTATCACCGCTTCAATCTTACCTTCCTTCAGATACTGATCATTATCACCGCTTCAGTCTTACCTTCCTTCAGATACTGATCATTATCACCGCTTCACTCTTACCTTCCTTCAGATACTGATCATTATCACCGCTTCAGTCTTACCTTCCTTCAGATACTGATCATTATCACCGCTTCAGTCTTACCTTCCTTCAGATACTGATCATTATCACCGCTTCAGTCTTACCTTCCTTCAGATACTGATCACTATCACCGCTTCAGTCTTACCTTCCTTCAGATACTGATCATTATCACCGCTTCAGTTTTACCTTCCTTCAGATACTGATCATTATCACCGCTTCAGTCTTACCTTCCTTCAGATACTGATCATTATCACCGTTTCAATCTTACCTTCCTTCAGATACTGATCATTATCACCGTTTCAGTTTTACCTTCCTTCAGATACTGATCATTATCACCGCTTCAGTCTTACCTTCCTTCAGATACTGATCATTATCACCGTTTCAATCTTACCTTCCTTCAGATACTGATCATTATCACCGTTTCAGTTTTACCTTCCTTCAGATACTGATCATTATCACCGCTTCAGTCTTACCTTCCTTCAGATACTGATCATTATCACCGCTTCAGTCTTACCTTCCTTCAGATACTGATCATTATCACCGTTTCAATCTTACCTTCCTTCAGATACTGATCATTATCACCGTTTCAGTTTTACCTTCCTTCAGATACTGATCATTATCACCGCTTCAGTCTTACCTTCCTTCAGATACTGATCATTATCACCGTTTCAATCTTACCTTCCTTCAGATACTGATCATTATCACCGTTTCAGTTTTACCTTCCTTCAGATACTGATCATTATCACCGCTTCAGTCTTACCTTCCTTCAGATACTGATCATTATCACCGTTTCAATCTTACCTTCCTTCAGATACTGATCATTATCACCGTTTCAGTTTTACCTTCCTTCAGATACTGATCATTATCACCGCTTCAGTCTTACCTTCCTTCAGATACTGATCATTATCACCGCTTCAGTCTTACCTTCCTTCAGATACTGATCATTATCACCGTTTCAGTTTTACCTTCCTTCAGGTACTGATCATTATCACCGCTTCAGTCTTACCTTCCTTCAGATACTGATCATCATCACCGCTTCAGTCTTACCTTCCTTCAGATGCTGTTAATTATCATTGGTTCAGTCTCACCTTCCTTCAGATACTGATCATTATCACTGATTCAGTCTTACCTTCCTTCAGATTCTGATCATTATCACCGCTTCAGTCTTACCTTCCTCCAGATATTGATCAATATCACCGCTTCAGTCTCACTTTCCTTCAGATACTGATCATTATCACTGGTTCAGTCTTACCTTCCTTCAGATACTGATCATTATCACCGGTTCAGTCTTACCTTCCTTCAGACACTGATCATTATCACTGATTCAGTTTTACCTTCCTTCAGATACTGATCATTATTACTGGTTCAGCCTTACCTTCCTTCAGATACTGATCATTATCACTGGTTCAGTCTCGCCTACCTTCAGACACTGATCATTATCACTGTTTTAGTCTCACCTTCCTTCAGTTACTGATCATTATCACTGGTTCAGTCTCACCTTCCTTCAGACACTGGTCATTATCACTGGTTCAGTCTCACCTTCCTTCAGATACTGATCATTATTACTGGTTCAGTCTTACCTTCCTTCAGATACTGATCATTATCACTGGTTCAGTCTCGCCTTCCTTCAGACACTGATCATTATCACCGGTTCAGTCTTACCTTCCTTCAGACACTGATCATTATCACTGGTTCAGTTTTACCTTCCTTCAGATACTGATCAATATTACTGGTTCAGTCTTACCTTCCTTCAGATGCTGATTATTATCACTGGTTCAGATACTGATCATTATCACTGGGTCAGTCTCGCCTTGTAATAATGTTGGTAGAATTACCGACATATGTTAGGTAAAAGGACACAAGTGTAATTAATGTGACATTGTGGTAACGTTTCTCTCCACGCACTAACACCACTCCTAACAAAGTTATAATCCTTCCCTACAGCCAGGTTGCACTGAATATCTTCATAAACTACTAGCACAAGCTAACACTAGAGTCGCCATCGCAACCAGTACTTCCATAAAAGATCTGACTAGGACGAAACTGAAGAACATTGAACCAATTAACACAGGGGGTTTATGCTATTCCCTGTGGAGGTTGACAGAATATACGTAGGTGAAGCAACAAGAAACCTCGAAACACGTCTCAGTGAACATAATGCATGTGTGAACAATACCTTGAACAATGCCTGTCTACAACACCGGAATATCGCCAACCACATGAAGAAGTTCAGCGACGCCCGTCACTGATTAAAGAACCTAGTTTCTGTAGACATAAATGCTTGAATCATCATTAATCGCTATTTCCAATAATTGAACAGAATAAAGGCAGCTTCATTATCTGTGAAGTATTAACAAGAATTATCAAAGCTAGGTGTTCCGTAGCTCGATCGGTAGCGCACTCAGCTCACACACTGAGTTCCGGAGTTCGAATCCCCGGTACGGCTGGAAAACATTAGGACGTGTTTCCATAAGACACCTGCTGTCCATGCTCACCCATCAGTATAAAATGGGTACCTGGGTGTTAGTGGACTGGTGTGGGTCGCATCCTGGTACAAAACTAACCTAATTTGCCCGAAATGCTCTGAGAGCATAACAAGCTCTATATAGTAGTATGTCATAGATGTCATAGTAGGATGTCAGCTAGGTGTGTATACCTTGTACATGAACTTGTAGAAATAGGGATATTATTATAATAAACCAATCACATATCTTCTGCCACTACTACTACTACCTACAACGATTATATTATGCTTTGTACCTCATTCTGTATATATACCCTCTGTGTTCCTGCACTGTTTGTAACGGCTTCACAAAGCTCCTGGTGAGCGAAACTTTGCCGTAGTAAAATGCCACAATAGTTGCATTTGTCTTTTTACTTAACGGTCTTACCTTCCATCAGAAACTGATCATTATCACTGTCGGTCTTACCTTCCATCAGACACTGATCATTATCACTGTCAGTCTCACCTTCCTTCACTGATCATTATCACTGTCAGTCTTACCTTCCTTCAGACACTGATCATTGTCACTGTCAGTCTTACCTTCCTTCAGACACTGATCATTGTCACTGTCAGTCTTACTTTCAGTTATAAAGTTGGCTACTGAACATTGTGGTGCCAATTCGTTCAAAACAGTTCAGCAACGTATCTGAATATTCATTCAACCCTCATTCGTCTGATCCACTTACCATCTTTCAATCCAGCTATCCTTCCTGCTCACATTTGATCCATCCATCCTGTCTATCATTCCACTCCTTCATTCGCCAATCGTTCAGTCCTCATCTACTTATACATTCATTAATCTGAAAGATCTTTAAATCTTTTAAATAACCATCAAAATGAAAATATTTTTTTCAA
Source organism: Cherax quadricarinatus (assembly GCF_038502225.1). Classification (NCBI taxonomy): domain Eukaryota; kingdom Metazoa; phylum Arthropoda; class Malacostraca; order Decapoda; family Parastacidae; genus Cherax; species Cherax quadricarinatus. The sequence continues at coordinate 32,949,332 of NC_091316.1, read as the reverse complement.
GATAATTGGAGCAAGAGATAGGGTGGTGGTGTGTGCTTGAGGGTGGTGGTGTGTGCTTGAGGGTGGTGGTGTGTGCTTGAGGGTGGTGGTGTGTGCTTGAGGGTGGTGGTGTGTGCTTGAGGGTGGTGGTGGTGTGTGCTTGAGGGTGGTGGTGTGTGCTTGAGGGTGGTGGTGTGTGCTTGAGGGTGGTGGTGTGTGCTTGAGGGTGGTGGTGTGTGCTTGAGGGTGGTGGTGTGTGCTTGAGGGTGGTGGTGTGTGCTTGAGGGTGGTGGTGTGTGCTTGAGGGTGGTGGTGGTGTGTGCTTGAGGGTGGTGGTGGTGTGTGCTTGAGGGTGGTGGGGTGTGCTTGAGGGTGATGGGGTGTGCTTGAGGGTGATGGGGTGTGCTTGAGGGTGGTGGGGTGTGCTTGAGGGTTGTGGTGTGTGCTTGAGGGTGGTGGTTTGTGCTTGAGGGTGGTGGGGTGCGCTTGTGGGTGGTGGGGTGCGCTTGAGGGGGGTGGGGGGTGATTGTGGGGGGTGGGGTGTGCTTGAGGGTGGTGGGGTGTGCTTGAAGGTGGTGGGTGTGCTTGAGGGTGGTGGGTGTGCTTGAGTTTGGTGGTGTGTGGTTGAGGGTGGTGGTGTGTGGTTGAGGGTGGTGGTGTGTGCTTGAGGGTGGTGGGGTGTGCTTGAGTTTGGTGGTGTGTGCTTGAGGGTGGTGGGGTGTGCTTGAGGGTGGTGGGTGTACTTGAGGGTGGTGGGGTGTGCTTGAGAGTGGTGGGTGTGGTTCAGGGTGGTGGTGTGTGCTTGAGGGTGGTGGGGTGTGGTTGAGGGTGGTGGTGTGTGGTTGAGGGTGGTGGTGTGTGCTTGAGGGTGATGGGTGTGCTTGAGGGTGGTGGTGTGTGCTTGAGGGTGGTGGGTGTGCTTGAGGGTGGTGGGGTGTGCTTGAGGGTGGTGGGTGTGCTTGAGGGTGGTGGGTGTGCTTGAGGGTGGTGGGTGTGCTTGAGTTTGGTGGTGTGTGGTTGAGGGTGGTGGTGTGTGGTTGAGGGTGGTGGGGTGTGCTTGAGTTTGGTGGTGTGTGCTTGAGGGTGGTGGGGTGTGCTTGAGGGTGGTGGGGTGTGCTTGAGGGTGGTGGGGTGTGCTTGAGGGTGGTGGGTGTGCTTGAGGGTGATGGGTGTGCTTGAGGGTGGTGGTGTGTGCTTGAGGGTGGTGGTGTGTGCTTGAGGGTGGTGGGGTGTGCTTGAGGGTGGTGGTGGTGTGGTTGAGGGTGGTGGGGTGTGCTTGAGTTTGGTGGTGTGTGCTTGAGTTTGGTGGTGTGTGCTTGAGGGTGGTGGGGTGTGCTTGAGGGTGGTGGGGTGTGGTTGAGGGTGGTGGGGTGTGCTTCAGGGTGGTGGGGTGTGCTTGAGGGTCGTGGGGTGTGCTTGAGTTTGGTGGTGTGTGGTTGAGGGTGGTGGGTGTGCTTGAGGGTGGTTGGGTGTGCTTGAGGGTGGTGGGGTGTGCTTGAGGGTGGTGGGGTGTGCTTGAGGGTGGTGGTGTGTGGTTGAGGGTGGTGGTGTGTGGTTGAGGGTGGTGTTGTGTGATTGAGGGTGGTGGTGTGTGGTTGAGGGTGGTGGTGTGTGGTTGAGGGTGGTGGTGTGTGGTTGAGGGTGGTGGTGTGTGGTTGAGGGTGGTGGGGTGTGCTTGAGGGTGGTGTGTGGTTGTGGGTGGTGGTGTGTGGTTGAGGGTGGTGGGTGTGCTTGAGGGTGGTGGGGTGTGCTTGAGGGTGGTGGGGTGTGCTTGAGGGTGGTGGGGTGTGATTGAGGGTGGTGGTGTGTGGTTGAGGGTGGTGGTGTGTGGTTGAGGGTGGTGTTGTGTGATTGAGGGTGGTGGTGTGTGGTTGAGGGTGGTGGTGTGTGGTTGAGGGTGGTGGGGTGTGCTTGAGGGTGGTGTGTGGTTGAGGGTGGTGGTGTGTGGTTGAGGGTGGTGGGGTGTGCTTGAGGGTGGTGTGTGGTTGAGGGTGGTGGTGTGTGGTTGAGGGTGGTGGTGTGTGGTTGAGGGTGGTGGTGTGTGGTTGAGGGTGGTGGTGTGTGGTTGAGGGTGGTGGTGTGTGCTTGAGGGTGGTGTGTGGTTGAGGGTGGTGGTGTGTGGTTGAGGGTGGTGGGGTGTGCTTGAGGGTGGTGTGTGGTTGAGGGTGGTGGTGTGTGGTTGAGGGTGGTGGTGTGTGGTTGAGGGTGGTGGTGTGTGGTTGAGGGTGGTGGTGTGTGGTTGAGGGTGGTGGTGTGTGGTTGAGGGTGGTGGTGTGTGGTTGAGGGTGGTGGTGTGTGGTTGAGGGTGGTGGTGTGTGGTTGAGGGTGGTGGTGTGTGGTTGAGGGTGGTGGTGTGTGGTTGAGGGTGGTGGTGTGTGGTTGAGGGTGGTGGTGTGTGGTTGAGGGTGGTGGTGTGTGGTTGAGGGTGGTGGGGTGTGGTTGAGGGTGGTGGGTGTGGTTGAGGGTGGTGGTGTGTGGTTGGGCCATTTTATATGATAGTTACACAGTGGGAGCAAAAATTATCTTTATTTCCATGTTATATTCCATGATGCAGGATAGTGCTCATACTAGGTGTTGATATGTATCAGTGTGAGGTCGAGGCTGCAGTAGTATGAGCCAGGGAGACCAGTAGTGCCAGCCTGAGCTGAGAGACCTCAGTAGTTTCAACTTGAGCTGGGAGACTTCAGTTGACAATGAGAACATCGAGTATTCAAGCAAGGGTTCATCAGCTATGACAGCTTCAAAGATTTCCTTCCAGCATAGCTGGCGTTACTGTCAATATGGAATTACCATTTCACAGGACAGCCTATGTTATACTCAGGAGATATGGAATTTTTACGATGTCTATCATTCCCAGAGAGGGGGGGGGAAATGAGTATAGAAATATAGGTCCACCTATCCCGAATCCAGGCCTCCTGATTGCTTGCCTGATCGATCAAGCTGTTACTGCCCGCCGCCCATAGTGCAATGTATACACCACGACCCTTCTGACCAAGTACTGTCTTGAGGAATCTGTCGAGTTTCCTTTTGAAGACAGCTAGGGGTTTGTTGGTAATTACTCTTGCTTGTGGAGGGAGGGCGTTGAAGAGCCTTAGTCCCTTAACATTTATTGAGTTCCTTAGAGTACTCATCGCATCCCCTGCTTTTCATTTGAGGTATCCTGCACCGTCTGCCAGGCAAACTGATGATATAGACAAAAATATATTGTATCTTGATATTTTAATAATATTAAATAAATTTAAACTGATCTATGATATATTTCCCTTGTTCCCTTCATTGTTGCCACGTTATCTTCATTGTTGCCACGTTCCCTTCATTATTGCCACGTTATCTTCATTGTTGCCACGTTCCCTTCATTATTGCCACGTTATCTTCATTGTTGCCACGTTATCTTCATTGTTGCCACGTTATCTTCATTGGTGCCACGTTATCTTCATTGTTGCCACGTTATCTTCATTGTTGCCACGTTATCTTCATTGCTGCCACGTTCCCTTCATTATTGCAACGTTATCTTCACTGTTACCACCTTCCCTTCATTGTTGCCACGTTATCTTCATTGTTGCCACGTTCCCTTCATTGTTGCCACGTTCTCTTCATTGTTGCCACGTTCCCTTCATTGTTGCCACGTTATCTTCATTGTTGCCACGTTCCCTTCATTGTTGCCACGTTCTCTTCATTGTTGCCACGTTCCCTTCATTGTTGCCACGTTATCTTCATTGTTGCCACGTTCCCTTCATTGTTGCCACGTTATCTTCATTGTTGCCACGTTATCTTCATTGTTGCCACGTTATCTTCATTGTTGCCACGTTCCCTTCATTGTTGCCACGTTCTCTTCATTGTTGCCACGTTCCCTTCATTGTTGCCACGTTATCTTCATTGTTGCCACGTTCCCTTCATTGTTGCCACGTTATCTTCATTGTTGCCACGTTATCTTCATTGTTGCCACGTTATCTTCATTGTTGCCACGTTCCCTTCATTGTTGCAACGTTATCTTCACTGTTACCACCTTCCCTTCATTGTTGCCACGTTATCTTCATTGTTGCCACGTTCCCTTCATTGTTGCCACGTTCTCTTCATTGTTGCCACGTTCCCTTCATTGTTGACACGTTCCCTTCATTGTTGCCACGTTATCTTCATTGTTGCCACGTTATCTTCATTGTTGCCACGTTCCCTTCATTGTTGTCACGTTCCCTTCATTGTTGCCACGTTCTCTTCATTGTTGCCACATTCCCTTCATTGTTGCCACGTTCCCTTCATTGTTGCCACGTTATCTTCATTGTAGCCACATTCCCTTCATTGTTGCCACGTTCTCTTCATTGTTGCCACGTTCCCTTCATTGTTGCCACGTTATCTTCATTGTTGCCACGTTCCCTTCATAGTTGCCACGTTCTCTTCATTGTTGCCACGTTCCCTTCATTGGTGCCACGTTATCTTCATTGTTGCCATCTTCCCTTCATTGTCGCCACGTTCTCTTCATTGTTGCCACGTTCCCTTCATTGTTGCCACGTTATCTTCATTGTTGCCACGTTTCCTTCATTGTTGCCACGTTCTCTTCATTGTTGCCACGTTCCCTTCATTGTTGCCACGTTCTCTTCATTGTTGCCACGTTCCCTTCATTGTTGCCACGTTATCTTCATTGTTGCCACGTTCCCTTCATTGTTGCCACGTTATCCTCATTGTTGCCACGTTATCTTCATTGTTGCCACGTTCCCTTCATTGTTGCCACGTTATCTTCATTGTTGCCACGTTATCTTCATTGTTGCCACGTTCCCTTCATTGTTGCCACGTTCCCTTCATTGTTGCCACGTTTCCTTCATTGTTGCCACGTTATCTTCATTGTTGCCACGTTCCCTTCATTGTTGCCACGTTATCTTCATTGTTGCCACATTTCCTTCATTGTTGCCACCCTCCCTTCATTGTTGCCATCTTCCCTTCATTGTTGCCACCTTCCCTTCATTGTTACCACCTTTCCTTCATTGTTGTCACGTTCCCTTCATTGTTGCCACGTTCCCTTCATTGTTGACACGTTCTCTTCATTGTTGCCACGTTCTTCATTGTTACCACCTTCCCTTCATTGTTGCCACCTTCCCTTCATTGTTGCAATCTTCCCTTCATTGTTGCCACCTTCTCTTCATTGTTGCCACCTTCCCTTCATTGTTGCCACCTTCCCTTCATTGTTGCCACCTTCCCTCCATTGTTGCCACCTTCCCTTCATTGTTGCCACCTTCCCTTCATTGTTGCCACCTTCTCTTCATTGTTGCCACCTTCCCTCCATTGTTGTCACCTTCCCTTCATTGTTGCCACCTTCCCTTCATTGTTGCCACCTTCCCTCCATTGTTGCCACCTTCCCTCCATTGTTGCCACCTTCCCTCCATTGTTGCCACCTTCCCTCCATTGTTGCCACCTTCCCTCCATTGTTGCCACCTTCCCTTCATTGTTGCCACCTTCCCTCCATTGTTGCCACCTTCCCTTCATTGTTGCCACCTTCCCTCCATTGTTGCCACCTTCCCTCCATTGTTGCCACCTTCCCTCCATTGTTGCCACCTTCCCTTCATTGTTGCCACCTTCCCTCCATTGTTGCCACCTTCTCTTCATTGCTGCCACCTTCCCTCCATTGTTGCCATCTTCCTTCCATTGTTGCCATCTTCCCTCCATTGTTGCCACCTTCCCTCCATTGTTGCCACCTTCCCTCCATTGTTGCCACCTTCCCTCCATTGTTGCCACCTTCCCTCCATTGTTGCCACCTTCCCTCCATTGTTGCCACCTTCCCTCCATTGTTGCCACCTTCCCTCCATTGTTGCCATCTTCCCTCCATTGTTGCCACCTTCCCTCCATTGTTGCCATCTTCATTCCATTGTTGCCACCTTCCCTCCATTGTTGCCACCTTCTCTTCATTGTTGCCACCTTCCCTCCATTGTTGCCACCTTCCCTCCATTGTTGCCGTCTTCCCTCCATTGTTGCCATCTTCCCTCCATTGTTGCTACCTTCCCTCCATTGTTGCCACCTTCCCTCCATTGTTGTCACCTTCCCTCCATTGTTGCCATCTTCCCTCCATTGTTGCCACCTTCCCTCCATTGTTGCCATCTTCCCTCCATTGTTGCCACCTTCTATTCATTGTTGCCATCTTCCCTCCATTGTTGCCACCTTCTATTCATTGTTGCCACCTTCCCTCCATTGTTGCCGTCTTCCCTCCATTGTTGCCGTCTTCCCTTCATTGTTGCCACCTTCCCTCCATTGTTGCCACCTTCCCTTCATTGTTGCCACCTTCCCTCCATTGTTGCCACCTTCCCTTCATTGTTGCTACCTTCCCTCCATTGTTGCCACCTTCCCTTCATTGTTGCCACCTTCCCTCCATTATTGCCACCTTCCCTCCATTGTTGCCACCTTCCCTCCATTGTTGCCACCTTCCCTCCATTGTTGCCACCTTCCCTCCATTGTTGTCACCTTCCCTTCATTGTTGCCACCTTCCCTCCATCGTTGCCACCTTCCCTCCATTGTTGCCACCTTCCCTCCATTGTTGCCACATTCCCTCCATTTTTGCCACCTTCCCTCCATTGTTGCCACCTTCCCTTCATTGTTGCCACCTTCCCTTCATTGTTGCCACCTTCCCTCCATTGTTGCCACCTTCCCTCCATTGTTGCCACCTTCCCTCCATTGTTGCCACGTTCCATCCATTCTTCCCTCTTCCATGCTCTAATTCTTAAACGACCGCTGGAGTGATTAGGGAGAGCGGCGAGCCAATGACAGTGTTAATTAGATTTGTCGTGAGCTGTAGTGATTAATGCATTCCTCCCCCCTCCCTGCCCCCTCCTCATCCCCCTGACCTCCCTTATATTCTTTACCCCTGCCTCTTCCGTCTTCCTAAACCCCTGTCCCTATCCTCCTTCTCCACCATTTCCCTCCCCCCGTCTTTCGCCACCCCTGCCCCTCCCTTCGTCCGCCACAACTTCCCCTCCCCTCTTTCTCGACCCCAGCCCCTCCCCCTTTTCCTCCACCGCTGCCCCTCCCCTCTTCCTGCACCCCTTCCCTTCCCCTATTCTTCCACTCTTGCCCCTTCCCTAATCTACTACAACCCCTACCCCATTCATAAGTTTCCACTCCCGCCTCTCCACTCTGACTCCTCCCAAGTCCCTCCGATTTTCTATTACTACTACTGCCCCTGCCATATTCTGCCTCCCTGCCCTCCCCTGCCCTCCCCTGCCCTACCCTGCCCTCCACTGCCCTCCCCTGCCTCCCCTGACCTCCACTGCCTCCCCTGCCCTCCACTGCCTCCCCTGCCCTCCCCTGCTCTCCCCTGCCCTCCCCTGCCCTCCACTGCCCTCCCCTGCTCTCCCCTGCCTCCCCTGCCCTCCCCTTCCTCCCCTGCCCTCCCCTGCCTCCCCTGCCCTCCACTGCCTCCCCTGCCCTCCACTGCCTCCCCTGCCCTCCCCATCCACTACTACTACCCTTTCTTCACCCTTCCACCCGAACACCCTGGATCACCCCAACACCCAGGATCACCCCAACACCCAGGATCACTCCAACACCCAGGATCACTCCAACACCCAGGATCACCCCAACACCCTGGATCACCCCAACGCCCAGGATCACTCCAACACCCAGGATCACCCCAACACCCTGGATCACCCCAACGCCCAGGATCACTCCAACACCCAGGATCACCCCAACACCCAGGATCACCCCAACGCCCAGGATCACCCCAACGCCCAGGATCACCATTCGCCCAGGATCACCCCAACACCCTGGGTCACCCCAACGCCCAAGATCACCCCAACACCCAGGATCACCCCAACACCCAGGATCACCCCAACACCCAGGATCACCCCAACACCCAGGATCACCCCAACACCCAGGATCACCCCAACGCCCAGGATCACCCAAACGCCCAGGATCACCCCAACGCCCAGGATCACCCCAACACCCAGGATCACCCAACCGCCCAGGAACCCCCAACGCCCAGGATCACCCAAACGCCCAGGATCACCCCAACACCCAGGATCACCCCAACGCCCAGGATCACCCCAACGCCCAGGATCACGCAAACGCCCAGGATCACCCAAACGCCCAGGATCACCCCAACGCCCAGGATCACCCCAACACCCAGGATCACCCCAACACCCAGGATCACCCCCAACACCCAGGATCACCCCAACATCCAGGTTCACCCCAACACCCAGGATCACCCCAACACCCTAGACCACCTCAACACCCAGGATCACCCCAACACCCAGGATCACCCCAACACCCAGGTTCACCCCAACACCCAGGATCACCCCAACACCCAGGATCACCCCAACACCCAGGATCACCCCAACATCCAGGATCACCCCAACGCCCAGGATCACCCCAACGCCCAGGATCACCCCAACATCCAGGATCACCCCAACACCCAGCATCACCCCAACACCCAGGATCACTCCAACACCCAGGATCACCCCAACGCCCAGGATCACCCCAACGCCCAGGATCACCCCAACACCCAGGATCACCCCAACACCCAGGATCACCCCAAAACCCAGGATCACCCCAACACCCAGGATCACCCAAGCACCCAGGATCATCCCAACACCCAGGATCACCCCAACACCCAGGATCACCCCAGCACCCAGGATCACCCCAACACCCAGGATTACCCCAACACCCAGGATCACCCCAGCACCCAGGATCACCCCAACACCCAGGACCACCCCAACAACCAGGATCACCCCAACACCCAGGACCACCCCAACACCCTGGACCACCCCAACACCCTGGACCACCCCAACACCCAGGATCACCCCAACACCCAGGATCACCCCAACACCCAGGATCACCCCAACACCCAGGATCACCCCAACACCCTGGATCACCCCAACACCCAGGAGCACCCCAACACCCAGGACCACCCCAACACCCAGGACCACCCCACAACACCCAGGACCACCCCACAACACCCAGGACCACCCCACAACACCCAGGACCACCTCACAACACCCAGGACCACCTCACAACACCCAGGACCACCTCACAACACCCAGGACCACCTCACAACACCCAGGACCACCCCACAACACCCAGGACCACCCCAACACCCAGGACCACCCCAACACCCAGTATCACCCCAACAACCAGGATCACCCCAACAACCAGGATCACCCCAACACCCAGGACCACCCCAACACCCAGGACCACCCCAACAACCAGGATCACCCCAACACCCAGGACCACCCCAACACCCAGGACCACCCCAACAACCAGGATCACCCCAACACCCAGGACCACCCCAACACCCAGGACCACCCCAACACCCTGGACCACCCCAACACCCAGGACCACCCCAACAACCAGGATCACCCCAACACCCAGGACCACCCCAACACCCTGGACCACCCCAACACCCTGGACCACCCCAACACCCAGGACCACCCCAACACCCAGGACCACCCCAACAACCAGGATCACCCCAACACCCAGGACCACCCCAACAACCAGGATCACCCCAACACCCAGGATCACCCAAGCACCCAGTATCACTGCAGAAGGTGCCTGTACGAGCACGTCTTAATCACACCAACACATTTCCTTCCACCCATCGCTAACCCCCTCCCCCCCATTTCTTAGCCTATACCTCACCTTCAATAATTTTTTTATTTTCGTATTTTACTTGGCTGGATGCGTCACTGTTAAGGATTGTGTGATCTAGGGGGTCTAAAGCGTCATGCGCTTTCGCTTACCATGAGGTGGGCCAAAACAGCATGGGTTCGACTCCTTGGCTAGTGTAGTGTTGTTATATATATATATATATATATATATATATATATAATATATATATATATATATATATATATATATATATATATATATATATATATATATTGTGTGTACACTTCTCAACCTGTTTATTCCTCACTCTCTTTGCAACTCTCACTCTATTGCTCACACTCCTTTCTGCTCACGCACTTTACTGCTCACACACACTACTGCTCACACTACTACTCACACACTTTACTGCTCGTTCTTTTCACTTGCAGTACACAGCATAGAACCTAATAATAGCCACAACGAGAGTTAAAGACCTCTAACATTAACACAGTGTGGAGCCGAGAGAGAGAGAGAGAGAGAGAGAGAGAGAGAGAGAAAGAGAGAGAGAGACCGGGGGAGGGAGAGGGAAGGAAGTGAAGGTGAGAGTGCAGTAAGTTCCTCAAAAGGACTAAGGGAAAGTTGGGATGAAGGGATGTACAAATGAAGATTGTAGTTTATTCTTATGTACACTAGAGGAGTGGATAAAGGGAAATAGACGGGGAAAAAGGAGAGAGAGAGAAAGAGTGGGTAGGTAACTAAGTAGGCAGTTATTTATTTATTGTCGAGTCTTAACCAGCACATACCTTAATAAATACAGTATATACTTACCTGATATATATGCTTGCTTAGTATGCATGCTCACTTGGTGTACATGCTCACTTGGTGTACATGCTCACTTGGTGTACATGCTCACTTGGTGTACATGCTTACTTGGTGTACATGCTCACTTGATGTACATGCTCACCTGGTATACATGCTCATTTGGTGCACATGCTCACTTGGTGTACATGCTCACATATACATACTTGAAATACACGCTCACTTGGTGTACATGCGCACATGGTATACATGCTCATTTGGTGTACATGCTCACTTGGTGTATATGCTTAGTATGCATGCTCACTTGGTATACATGCTAACTTAGTATATATGCTCACCTGGTTTATATGCTAACTTGGTATACATGCTCACTTGGTACATATGCTCACTTGTTATGTATGCATATTTGGTATTCATACTCACCTGGTATACATGCTCATCTTTTATACATACCTTGTATGCATGCTCACCTGGTATACGTGCTCATCTTTTATACATACCTTGTATGCATGCTCACCTGGTATACGTGCTCACCTGATATATATTCGCACTTGGTATGTATACTTGGTATGTATGCTCACTTGATATGTATGCTCACCTTGTATACATGCTCACCTTGTATACATGCTCACTTGGTATGTATGCTCACCTGGTATACATGCTCACCTGGTATACATACTCACCTTGTATACATGCTCACCTGGTATACATACCTGGTACTCATACCTGGTATTCATGCTCACCTGATATATATTAACACTTGGCCTGTATGCTCACTTGGTATACATGCTCACTTGGTATGTATACTCGGTATATATGCTCACTTGGTATATATTCCCACTTAGTATACATGCTCACTTGGTATATATGCTCACTTAGTATATATGCTCACTTGGTATGTATACCCCATTGGCATGTATGCTCACTTGGCATGTATGCTCACTTGGTATGTGTGCTCACTTGGTATGTATGCTCACTTGATATGTATGCTCACTTGATATGTATGCTGACTTGATATATATGCTCACTTGGTATGTATGCTCACTTGGTATGTATACTCACTTGGTACACATGCTCACTTGGTATGTATGCTCACTTGGCATGTATGCTCACTTGGTATACATATTCGCTTGGTATGTATGTTCACTTGGTATACATGCTCACTTGGTATGGATGCTTGGTATGTATGCTCACTTGGTATGTATGCCCACTTGGTATGTATGCCCACTTGGTATGTATGCTCGCTTGGTATACATGCTCACTTGGCATACATGCTTACTCGGTATGTATGCTCACTTGGTATACATGCTCACTTGGTATATATTCCCACTTGGTATGTATGCTCACTTGGTATGTATGCTCACTTAGTATGTATGCTCGCTTGGTATACATGCTCACTTGGTATGTATGCTCACTTGGTATGTATGCTCACTTGGTATGTATGCTCACTTGGTACACATGCTTACTTGGTATGTATGCTCACTTGGTATACATGCTCACTTGGTATACATACTTGGTATGTATGCTCACTTGGTATACATGCTCACTTGGTATACATACTTGGTATGTATGCTCGCTTGGTATACATGCTCACTTGGTATACATACTTGGTATGTATGCTCACTTGGTATACATGCTCACTTGGTATAAATGCTCACTTGGTATACATACTTGGTATGTATGCTCACTTGGTATATTCTTTGGCAAACATGAAAGGAATCTTTTAATTTGAACAATCAAATTTTTAGAGGAATGTTAAAATAAAATATACTAAAAAATACATAAGTTACACTAGATCTTTGTGGTCAGCTGATGTGATGTATTATATATACAATCTCTCTCTCTCTCTCTCTCTCTCTCTCTCTCCTTTCTGTCTCCCCTCAGGGAAGGCTCCCTGACGCTGGTGAGGGGCTCTTGATTTAAGGAATTGTATCTGTAATCCGGTTCCCTGAATTAAACCGGAATATCTTCCACATCTACACCCCACCCCCCACAAGCACTGTATAATCCTACGGGTTTTAGCGCTTCCCCTTGATTATAATAATAATAATAATAATAATCCGCTCTCTCTCCCCCTCTACCCCCCTCCCCCTCTCTCCCCCTCTCTTACCCTCTCTTCCCCTCTCTCCTGTCTTTATCTCTCCCGGTTTCTTTTTCTGCTCTATATCTCCCTCTCTCTCTCCCCTTTCTTTCTTCCTCCCCTTTTCTCTCCCTCCCTCTAATAACCAGCAGGAAAAGTTTGCTTATTTGCTCGGGTTTCCAACTCCAACAAAACGAGCCAAAAATTGGCTCCTCAAAAACTCCATGGAGTGGCACTACGGCATGACAGGACAAACACTGCCACATGGGTGGTGGCACTACGGCATGACAGGACAAACACTGCCACATGGGTGGTGGCACTACGGCATGACAGGACAAACACTGCCACATGGGTGGTGGCACTACGGCATGACAGGACAAACACTGCCACATGGGTGGTGGCACTACGGCATGACAGGACAAACACTGCCACATGGGTGGTGGCACTACGGCATGACAGGACAAACACTGCCACATGGGTGGTGGCACTACGGCATGACAGGACAAACACTGCCACACGGGTGGTGGCACTACGGCATGACAGGACAAACACTGCCACACGGGTGGTGGCACTACGGCATGACAGGACAAACACTGCCACACGGGTGGTGGCACTACGGCATGACAGGACAAACACTGCCACATGGGTGGTGGCACTACGGCATGACAGGACAAACACTGCCACATGGGTGGTGGCACTACGGCATGACAGGACAAACACTGCCACATGGGTGGTGGCACTACGGCATGACAGGACAAACACTGCCACATGGGTGGTGGCACTACGGCATGACAGGACAAACACTGCCACATGGGTGGTGGCACTACGGCATGACAGGACAAACACTGCCACATGGGTGGTGGCACTACGGCATGACAGGACAAACACTGCCACATGGGTGGTGGCACTACGGCATGACAGGACAAACACTGCCACACGGGTGGTGGCACTACGGCATGACAGGACAAACACTGCCACACGGGTGGTGGCACTACGGCATGACAGGACAAACACTGCCACACGGGTGGTGGCACTACGGCATGACAGGACAAACACTGCCACATGGGTGGTGGCACTACGGCATGACAGGACAAACACTGCCACATGGGTGGTGGCACTACGGCATGACAGGACAAACACTGCCACATGGGTGGTGGCACTACGGCATGACAGGACAAACACTGCCACATGGGTGGTGGCACTACGGCATGACAGGACAAACACTGCCACATGGGTGGTGGCACTACGGCATGACAGGACAAACACTGCCACATGGGTGGTGGCAATACGGCATGACAGGACAAACACTGCCACACGGGTGGTGGCACTACGGCATGACAGGACAAACACTGCCACACGGGTGGTGGCACTACGGCATGACAGGACAAACACTGCCACACGGGTGGTGGCACTACGGCATGACAGGACAAACACTGCCACACGAGTGGTGGCACTACGGCATGACAGGACAAACACTGCCACACGGGTGGTGGCACTACGGCATGACAGGACAAACACTGCCACACGGGTGGTGGCACTACGGCATGACAGGACAAACACTGCCACACGAGTGGTGGCACTACGGCATGACAGGACAAACACTGCCACACGGCACTTCATATCTCATTACTCGTTTTAATTACATTTTTGTACATTTTCGCCTCTCCCTCCCCTCCCCTCCCCTCCCCTCCCCTCCCCTCCCAGTCACTTTCATAGCCAATAAAAATGAATCTCTATAGCATTTTTTATTGGTATATATTTGAGCTATTTTTTTTTTTTACATTCATGGTAGTGGGGAAAAGTGTAAATGTTGACTTTGCTTCTATTATGTATTGGTGAATTTCTTTCATTTTTATATATGAATGTTTATTTTTTATTTTGTTAGCTGTTCCGATGGGGCGCCTTTGAGTGATTTTTTCCCCTTTGTTTTAGCTAGTTTTTCTTTCTTAAGCTGCTCGTTTTTTTTCCCCCGATTATAGCAAGAGAAGGATCATACGTTGATGTGCCGTTACTAAGGCAGAATTTTAGGAAGAGATGGTATGCGCAGGCGCCCTGTGGCCAAACTTGTTAAACCCACACCCAGCAACCTTCCAAAACTCTCTACCGATCGGCTTCAAACGCTTACTAAGGTGCCTCTTAATTCATCTACGGCTGAGAGTGAAATATAATTGTGTAGGTCCATATCTGACGATTTTGTGTAATATACTGTGAAAGATTTTGTATTCCTGGTAAATCTTGTTAAAAAGCTTTAGTATTTAACAGTTGATATATCTTACAGCCAGGTTCGTGTTGTTTCTGGCATCCATGACTAGTAAATACGTCTCCTGATTGGGTTACAATCTTCACTGCTGATATTTAACTGTTTTATTAACTTATGGAAACAATCACAATCCATGTCTCGTTCACTGAGGTGCAGTGAGTCGTGACTCGGCTTATAGTTTCCACACCGACTCAAACGAGTCTGATTTGTTAATATTTTAATAAGAAATAAGAGAATTAATATTTTCTTTGTTGAAGAGAATAAAGGTGGTCAGGTGGTGGCACCTATACATAAATAACCCGCACATAGAAGACAGGAGCTCACGACGACGTTTCGGTCCGACTTGGACCATGTGCGGGTTATTTGTGTAACGTTCCAGTCACGGTATTGTGCCTTTTTTGTTATTTATTGGTGGCACCTATCTTCATGAAGGTGGTCAGGTGGTAGCACCTATCTTCATGTAGGTAGTCAGGTGGTATCACCTATCTTCTTGAAGGTAGCAGGTGACTCTTGAGTTATATATTAATATAAGTAAAGTTAGTATTGTCCACCTAACATTGTTTCCAGAGAAGGACTTCACATTTACAACATTCACTGAAACAGGAAGAGTGGTACACAACATTCACTGAAACAGGAAGAGTGGTACACAACATTCACTGAAACTGGAAGAGTGCTACACAACATTCACTGAAACAGGAAGAGTGGTACATAACATTCACTGAAACAGGAAGAGTGGTACACAACATTCACTGAAACAGGAAGAGTGGTACACAACATTCACTGAAACAGGAAGAGTGGTACACAACATTCACTGAAACAGGAAGAGTGGTACATAACATTCACTGAAACAGGAAGAGTGGTACATAACATTCACTGAAACAGGAAGAGTGGTACATAACATTCACTGAAACAGGAAGAGTGGTACATAACATTCACTGAAACAGGAAGAATGGTACGTTTACAAAATTCACGGAATTATTAACAACGACACATTTGCAGCATTAGCAGAAACAAAAAAAAAAAACTGGTATAGTTACAACATTAACAGAAATATGCTTTACAACATTAAAAGAATTAAATAAAATGATCCATATACAACATTAACAGAAACAGTGGTATATTTACAGCATAACTGAAACATGAACATTGGTACATTTACAACATTAACAGAAACAAGAACAGTGGTTTGAAGTTCGACTGCTAAGTTGAATAAAAACTGATTGTGAAATTCGAGAAATGTCAGGAAATATGTTTAGAAACTCAGTGATGTGATAACCACTTAGATTATTATATTAATGTTATGAAGGAGTAGTTCAGATATTAATGTTATGAAGGTGTAGTTCAGATATTAATGTTATGAAGGTGTAGTTCAGATATTAATGTTGTGAAGGAGTAGTTCAGATATTAATGTTGTTATGAAGGTAGTAGTTCAGATATTAATGTTATGAAGGTGTAGTTCAGATATTAATGTTGTTGAAGGAAGGTGTAGTTCAGATATTAATGTTAGTTGAAGGAAGGTGTAGTTCAGATATTAATGTTGAAGGTGAAGATATTAATGTTATGAAGGTGTAGTTCAGATATTAATGTTATGAAGGTGTAGTTCAGATATTAATGTTATGAAGGTGTAGTTCAGATATTAATGTTATGAAGGTGTAGTTCAGATATTAATGTTATGAAGGTGTAGTTCAGATATTAATGTTATGAAGGTGTAGTTCAGATATTAATGTTATAAAGGAGTAGTTCAGATATTAATGTTGTGAAGGAGTAGTTCAGATATTAATGTTGTGAAGGAGTAGTTCAGATATTAATGTTGTGAAGGAGTAGTTCAGATATTAATGTTGTGAAGGAGTAGTTCAGATATTAATGTTATAAAGGAGTAGTTCAGATATTAATGTTATAAAGGAGTAGTTCAGATATTAATGTTATAAAGGAGTAGTTCAGATATTAATGTTATGAAGGAGTAGTTCAGATATTAATGTTATGAAGGAGTAGTTCAGATATTAATGTTATAAAGGAGTAGTTCAGATATTAATGTTATAAAGGAGTAGTTCAGATATTAATGTTATAAAGGAGTAGTTCAGATATTAATGTTATAAAGGAGTAGTTCAGATATTAATGTTATAAAGGAGTAGTTCAGATATTAATGTTATAAAGGAGTAGTTCAGATATTAATGTTATAAAGGAGTAGTTCAGATATTAATGTTATAAAGGAGTAGTTCAGATATTAATGTTATAAAGGAGTAGTTCAGATATTAATGTTATAAAGGAGTAGTTCAGATATTAATGTTATAAAGGAGTAGTTCAGATATTAATGTTATAAAGGAGTAGTTCAGATATTAATGTTATAAAGGAGTAGTTCAGATATTAATGTTATAAAGGAGTAGTTCAGATATTAATGTTATAAAGGAGTAGTTCAGATATTAATGTTATAAAGGAGTAGTTCAGATATTAATGTTATAAAGGAGTAGTTCAGATATTAATGTTATAAAGGAGTAGTTCAGATATTAATGTTATAAAGGAGTAGTTCAGATATTAATGTTATAAAGGAGTAGTTCAGATATTAATGTTATAAAGGTGTAGTTCAGATATTAATGTTATAAAGGAAAGCTTCAAATTTGATGTTGTTCAAGATCAGTTCATACTTTTATTACACTGAAACTGAATACAAGAGATGCTGACAGCAACTCCTAGAATACTTATGAAGTTTTAATCCCTTAAGCAAAGCCAGAAGATTCTAGGAAAACCTCAGGGAAAGTTGTTAGAACTAAAAGATGAAGCACATCATTTAGTGGTTACCATATATACTCTCTCTCTCTCTCTCTCTCTCTCTCTCTCTCTCTCTCTCTTATATGTATATATATATATATATATATATATATATATATATATATATATATATATATATATATATATATATTGTGCGTGTATGTGTGTATTCAGCTAATTGTACTCACCTAATTGTGGTTGCAGGGGTCGAGACTCAGCTCCTGGCCCCGCCGCTTCACTGAGTGCTACTAGGTCCTCTCTCTCCCTGCTCCATGAGCTTTATTGTTACAAAAAACGGGATTTCTAAAAAGCTTAGAGATCTGCAGTGAATACTAGAAAGGACTGCCCTTCTAGCATCCACCCTGTTATTGGGTTTTCGTAACAATTAGTCAGTATCCTTGTCCAATTATCCATTAGAATTCAATAAGAATTATTAGTGCTTCAGGATTACAACTGGTAGGCTACTAACTAGAGAAATTAAAATTTAATAAATTTATTAATCATAGTCTAGAGGTATATTATCAAATTAAATTAAATTAATCAATTCAAACAAATTAATAATAATCACTTCTCTCGTGTACAGTATTATTGTGCTGAAAGCACATATCACATATATAAGTTTTAAGTACCGTCTGGTACATTAACATTTAATAAGATATTACAAATATGTACAAGTAAAATTGTGTGTATGTGTGTAAGTGCTCTAAGTAGTTCACTATGTCTCACGACTCGACTAGACTTAAACAAGTGACTGACAAAGTCCTCACATAAACTAACTTCTTGACCACCTGGCAAGCAGAACAGCTTGCTTGAACAATAAACGAGCGCTAAGCCCAATAGCAATATAACAAGCAACTGCGACACAGAATCAGGAACAAGGAGATAATATAACGACACTAAGTAGGGACCATCAGCAGATCCTCCACAAAAGTCACCCAACTCCCATACTACTGAATCTAAGTTCAGCATACGAAAATTCCCGACTGTGACAGTACAGAGATACCAGTACAAGTTAGGTCAGAAGCTACAGCTCAGGACCTGAGTTGCTCAGAGTGTCTAGGCGACACACAACCTCAGTACAACGTCGAAAATCACTAAGTCTATACAATGTTCTGTGAACATTCTCACAGAACCTAATGAGACAGAGACGATCTTCCAACAAGGGCCAATAAGGGAGATTTAGGCACTTGTCAGGAATACGTCCAACCACCAAGAGAGTCTAGACCAGACTGAATACTTCAGGCGAGGTGAGAACACCCCCCCTCGATCACATGATAGCTCCGTGGACAGTCGCTGCCCAGCAACAACGAGAAGCCGGCAGAGTAACGAGCCACCAGCGATAATTACAGTAGTTAGACAATCAAGACTTGAACTGTGAGCACATAATATGTTACATCCTACCTAACAAAAGTAACTAGGTCAAATAATAATATAAAGCAATATATTTACAATTTAGCTATTATCGCAAATATAAGCAATATACAATTATATGAAAAGGTAATATACATTATATACATATACATAATATACATCATATACATTGTAACCCATTCAGGGGTTGCAACATTTATCATACCTCATCTTAAAGCTGTGTATGGTTCCTGCCTCCACTGCATCATTTGTTAGGCTATTCCACTTCCTGACGCCTCTGTGACTGAAGAAATACTTCCTAACATCCCTTTGACTCATCTGGGTCTTCAGCTTCCGATTGTGACCCCTTGTTTCTGTGTCCCCGCTCTGGAACATCCTGTCTCTGTCCACCTTGTCTATTCCACGCAGTATTTTGTATGTCGTTATCATGTCTCCCCTGACTCTCCTGTCCTCCAGTGTCGTCAGGCCGATTTCCCTCAACCTTTCGTCGTAGGACATTCCTCTGAGCTCTGGAACTAACCTTCTCGCAAACCTTTGCACTTTCTCTAATTTCTTGACGTGCTTGATCAAGTGTGGGTTCCAAACAGGTGCTGCATACTCCAGTATGGGCCTGACGTACACGGTGTACAGTGTCTTGAATGATTCTTTAGTAAGGTATCGGAACGCTGTTCTCAGGTTTGCCAGGCGCCCATATGCTGCAGCAGTTATCTGGTTGATGTGTGCTTCCGGAGACGTGCTCGGTGTTATACTCACTCCGAAATCTCTCCTTGAGCGAGGTTTGCAGTCTTTGGCCACCTAGCATATACTCCGTCTGCGGTGTACTTTGCCCTTCCCCGATCTTCATGACTTTGCATTTGGCGGGGTTAAATTCGAGAAGCCAGTTGCTGGACCAGGTGTCCAGCAACTGATGTGTGTGTGTGTGTGTGTGTGTGTGTGTGTGTGTGTGTGTGTGTGTGTGTGTGTGTGTGTGTATGTGTGTGTATATGTGCGTGTGTTTGTGTGTTCGTGTGTGTGTGTGTGTGTGTGTGTGTGTGTGTTTATATATATTATATATGTGTGTGTGTGTGTTTGTGCACCTCCACCACCAGTGACAGCACTATGCATAACCACCACCTTTAGTGACAACAGTATGCATGACCATCACCAACAGTGACAACAGTATGCATTACCACCACCACCACCACCACCAATGACACCACCAGCATGCATGACCACCAACAGTGACAACAGTATCCATGACTACCACCAACAGTGAAAACAGTATGCATGACTACCACACAAGTGACAATTGTATGCATGACTACTACCAACAGTGAGAGCAGTATGCATGGCCACCACCACCAGTGAAAGCAGTAAGTATGACCACCACCGCCAATGACAACAGTACAACAGTATGCATGGCCTCCATCACCAGTGAAAACAGTATGCCTCACCACCACCAACACCAGTGACAAGAGCGTGCATGATCACCACCACCAGTGACAACAGTGTAAATGACCACCACCAACAGTGGCAACAGTATGCATAACTACCACCAACAGTGACAACAGTATGCATCACCAGCACCACCAGTGACAACAGTGTACATGACCACCACCATCAGTGGCAACAGTATGCATGCTACCACCAACAGTGACAACAGTATGCATGACGACCACCACCACCAGTGACAAGAGTGTGCATGATCACCACCACCACCAGTGACTACAGTGTACATGACTACCACCAGCAGTGACAACAGTGTGCATGACCACCACCACCACCCTTGACAACAGTATGCATGACCACCACCAACAGTGACAACAGTGTGCATGACCACCACCAACAGTGACAACAGTGTGCATGACCACCACCAACAGTGACAACAGCAAGGAAAGAAATCAATAAGAATGCAGACATTATGTTTTCCTGTTGTGGTTGACAATATGGTGGGTGGTGTGGCATCCATCGCCGCGCTCCTACCCACATTTGTCGTCCTTATGTCCTCGTGAGAATGAGGTGATATTGGCTAGTCGTCCTGGTGTTGGTTGTTTACCATTGTCGTAATGAAGGCAGCAACTGAAACAAAAGAAGAACATAAAGAGAGAAATGTTGAATATTGACTCCTGAGGTGTATAGTGTGTGTGTGTGTGTGTGTGTGTGTGTGTGTGTGTGTATGTGTGTGTGTGTATGTGTGTGTGTATGTGTGTATGTGTGTGTGTGTATGTGTGTGTGTATGTGTGTGTGTATGTGTGTGTGTGTGTGTGTGTGTGTGTGTGTGTGTGTGTGTGTGTGTGTGTGTGTGTGTGTGTGTGTGTATGTATGTGTGTGTGTATGTGTGTATTCACCTAGTTGTACTCATTTAGTTGTGGTTGCAGACATAGAGTGACAGCTCCTGGCCCCGCCACTTCACTCGCCGCTACTAGGTCACTCTTCCTGCTCCATGAGCTTTATCATACCTGTTCTTAATGCTATGTATGGATCCTGTCTCCACTACATCACTTCCAGACTATTCCACTTCCTGACAACTCTGTGACTGAAGAAATACTTCCTAACATCCCTGTAATTAATTTGAGTCTTCAACTTCCTACTGAGACCCCATGTTGATGTGTCCCATCTCTGGAACATTCTGTCAGTGTCCACCTTGTCCATTCCTCTCAGTATTTTATACGTCGTTATCATATCCCCCTATCTCTTCTGTCATCCAGTGTCGTCAGATCGATTTGACTTAACCTCTCCTAGTAGGACATACCCCTTAGCTCCGGGACTAGTCTTGTTGCAAACCTTTACACTTTGTCTAATTTCCTTAAGTGCTTAGCTAGGTGTGGGTTCCAAACTGGTCTGCATACTCCAATATGGGCCTAACGTACACAGTGTACAGGGTCCTGAATGATTCCTTATTAAGATGTCGGAATGCTGTTCTTTGGTTTGCTAGGCGCCCGTATGCTGCTGCAGTTATTTGGTTGATGTGCGCCTCAAGAGATGTGTCCGGCGTTATACTCACCCCAAGATCCTTTTTCTTGAGTGAGGTTTGTAGTCTCTGGCCTCCTAGACTGTACTCCGTCTGCGATCTTCTTTGCCGTTCCCCTGTCTTCATGAGTTTGCACTTGGTGGGGTTCAACTCCAGGAACCAGTTGCTGGACCAGGCCTGCAGCCTGTCCATATCCGTTTGTATCTCTGCCTGGTCCTTGTTCGATTGAATTCTTTTCATCAGCTTCACATCATCTTCGAACAGGGACATTTCTGAGTCTATTCCTTCCGTTATGTCGTTCACAAATACTGATCACAGGCGCCCACTCTGACACCTCGCCACGTACTATGACTCGTTGTTGTCTTCCTGACAGTTATTCCCTGATCCACTGCACTTCCTTCCCTGTTATCTCTGCCTGGTCCTCCAGCTTCCACACTAATCTCTTGTGTGAACTGTGTCAAACGTCTTCTTACAGTCCAATAAAATGCAATCTACCCATCCCTCTCTTGTCTTACTGCTGTCACCCTGTCATAGAACTCCAGTAGGCTTGTGGCATAGGATTTCCCGTCCCTGAAACCGTGCTGGCTGTCGTTGATAAGCTCGTTTCTTTCTAGGTGCTCCACCACTCTTCTCCTGATAATCTTCTCCATGACTTTGCATACTACACATGTCAGTGACACTGGTCTGTAGGTTAATGTTTCATGCCTGTCTCCTTTTTTAAAAGTCGGACTACATTTGCTGTCTTCATACTTCCGGTAGTCGTCCTGTTTCGATAAATGCGTTGATAGTTGTTAATGGTACACAGAGCGCCTCTTCTCCCTCTCTCAGGACCCATGGAGAGATGTTATCCGGCTCCATTGCCTTTGAGGTATCTAGCTCGCTTAACAGCCTCTTCACTTCTTCCTCGGTTGTATGTATTGTGTCAACACTTGATGGTGTACCCCACCTCTCTGCCTTTCTGCAGTCCCTTCTGTCTCCTCTGTGATCACTTATTTGAATCTCATGTTGAGCTCCTCGCATACTTCTCGGTCATTTTTTGTGACCTACCCCTCCTTCCTCAGCCTGATTACCTGGTCCTTGACTGTTGTTTTCCTCCTGATGTGGCTGTTCAACAGCTTTGGATCAGATTTGGCTTTCGCTGCTATGTCACTCTCGTATTGTCTTTGGGCCTCCCTTCTTACCTGTACATATTAATTTCTGGCTCTACGACTGTTCTCCTTATTCTCCTTGGTTCTTTGCTTTCTATACTTCTTCCATTCCCTAGCACACTTGGTTTTGGCCTCCCTGCACCTATAGGTGAACCACGGGCTCATCCTGGCTCTTTCGTCATTCCTGTTACCCTTGGGTACAAACCTCTCCTCAGCTTCTGTGCATATTGTTGTCACATATTCCATCATCTCTACTGACTTCCCTGTCAGTTCTCTGTCCCACTGAACCCTGTTCAGGAAGTTCTTCATGCTTGCATAGTCCCCTTTCTTGTAGTTTGGCTTCATTCATCTGGCCCTTTCTCCTTCCCCCTCCACCTGTAACTCTATTCGAAGATCAGGACCACATGATCACTGGCCTCTAGGGGTCTTTCATATGTGATGTCCTCATTATCTGCACTACTCAAGGTGAATACTAGGTCCAGTCTCGCTGGTTCATCCTTTCCTCTCTCTCTCTCTCTCTCTCTCTCTCTGGTAGTATAAGAACATAAGAAAGGAGGATCACTGCAGCAGGCCTGTTGGCCCATACTAGGCAGGTCCTTTACAATCCATCCCACTAATAAAACATTTGCCCAACCTAATTTTCAATGATACCCAAGAAATAAGCTCTGATAACTCTATCCATTCATTTGCAAGTCCCACTCAAATCCAACCCCTCTCACTCATAAATTTATCCAACCTAAATTTGAAACTACCCAAAGTCCTAGCCTCAATAACCCAACTAGGTAGACTGTTCCAATCATCAACTACCCTATTTCCAATTTTCTTCGTGACTGCATCCAAGAAATGGTCTTACCAAGATCTACTCAAATTGCAAACATCAAACCTCCTTTCTCCTCTACAGCTCGGACCTATCTTGAAGAGTGTACAGATGACTTAAACAATGCTACAAAGGAAGCTTTTCTCCAAGCCAGAACACTAGGCACAGCACTCCGGGGCAACATGAACAGACGCACCGCCCAAATCATTCGCAGCAGAGTTACCACAGCGAATGTTCAACAGAAGATCAGACTTACTAGGAAACTACATGTTGGTACATGAGGTTTTCCAGTACCACCATCATCGTCTTAGCCCTCCACGCTTCTTGGCCCCCATGTGGCTCCAAGTTCTCCCAATCAATTTCCTTGTGGTTGAAGTCACCCATGATCAGTAGCTTTTGCACTGCTCGCATGAGCCCTTCTGGCCACTTCAGCCAATGTGTCAACCATCGGTCTATTACTCTAGTCATACTCTTGCTTTGGCCTCCTGCTGTTCTGTGTTGGGTTATATATCACTGCAATTACCACTTTGGAACCACCAGACTAAAGTGTTCCAATTGTGTAGTCTCTTGCTTCTCCTCTGTCTCCTCTCTTCAGCTCATCAAAATCCCATTGGTTTTTGATCAGCAGTGCCACTCCACTGTTCTATCTGTCTTTCCTTAGGATTTGATATCCCGTTGGAAAGATGGCATCTGTTATCCCTATGAGGGCTATAATATCCAGTGATGCCTCTTTGACTCTCTCGTGCCACTCCTCCCACTTATTTGTTATTCCATCAGCGTGGTGTACCATATCTTCAGTTTCCTCTCAACACTGTGTTTTGGGGGTCTGTAAGGGAGGGGCCCTGGGAGTGTGCTGCGGGATTCTCCAGCATAGTGTGGTGTGGGGGCTGGGAGTGTGGATTGTGGTCTAAGTTGGGATAGCGTGTTTGGCTGTGGGGTTCTGGGGGTGGTTCTGTGTGTGCTTGCTCTTGTTGCTCTCCCCTGCTCTGGTTGTCCTCTGCTGATTCCGTCCTTGTCTCTCTTCCTAGCCCCTTTCGCTTTAGTGTCCTCTCCCTCACCTGCTGTCTTTCTGTTTTTGTTCTGTTTCGGTCTAGGAACACCCTCTCGTATGCTGACGATTCCCTCAACCGTGGTGTGTGTGTGTGTGTGTGTGTGTGTGTGTGTGTGTGTGTGTGTGTGTGTGTGTGTGTGTGTGTTTGTGTGTGTGTGTGTAAAGAAAGTTGAGGGAAGGAAGGGATGAATGTGTTATGTGACTAAGACATCAGAGAGTACTGGGTGACTAAAACATTAATACAGACGATGCTTTGATTGTGATCTAATAATGTTCTTTGGAAGAGAAAGGAGGGATAGTGATTTATGAAGAGTCAGTTTTTCCCATCCCATTATTCTAGCTCCCATAAGAAAAGCGTTTGACACAGTAGACCACGGCATCCTACTCCACAAACTTGACCATTATGGTATAAGAGGCCATGTGCTTGCATATTTCAAATCCTACCTTACTAATAGGTATCAGTATGTCACCATTAAAGACACAGCCTCATCAACACGGCCAGTGATACTGGAGTTCCGCAGGGAAGTGTCCTTGGTCCCCTGCTCTTCCTCATTTACATTAATGATCTCCCAAACGTATCCCAACACCTGAAACCCATTCTCTTTGCTGACGACACGTCATCTCCCACCCTAATCTTGCCACCCTCAATACCATTATCAACGAGGAGTTGCTCAAAATTCTGACTTGGATGACAGCCAAAAAACTTACACTTAACACTGACAAAACCTACTACATTATGTTTGGTAGCAGAGCAGGTGTTGCGCAACTTAACATTAAGATTGGCAACACTCTAATTGCCAGATATAATGAGGGCAAATTCCTAAGTCTATACCTCGACAACAACCTAAATTTCAGCACCCATATCCAACACATAAAAAAAAAAAGTATCCAAAACAGTGGGGATCCTCTCCAAGATACGATATTACGTGCTGAAAACTGCCCTTCTCACACTATACCATTCTCTCATTTATCCATACCTCACCTATGCTATTTGTGCTTGGGGATCAACTGCAGCAACACATCTAAAGCCAATAATAACCCAACAAAAAGCCGCAGTATGAATAATCACTAAATCCCATCCCTGGCAACACCCCTCCCACTCTTCATAGATCTAAACTTACTCCCTGTTCAGAACATCCACACTTACTACTGTGCAATCTACATCTACAGGACCTTAAATTCCAATATTAACCTTGACCTAAAACGCTTTCTTGATAGTTGTGACAGGACCCACAGGCATAACACCAGACACAAACATCTCTATGACATTCCCAGTGTCCGACTAAACCTTTACAAAAATTCAGTGTGTGCCAAAGGGCCTAAAATCTGGAACACCCTACCTGAAAACTCTAGAACTGCAGACACATTCATCACTTTCAAAACTACAGTTAGAAAACATCTTACCTCCCTGATACACCCCATCAACTAACTACATGTAAACCACCTGGTGGTTCACACTTACACAAACTCACCCATCGACTATAAACACAGAAATACGAATCTTAATCTTAAAATAATGAACCCTAACTAGTCATAAGCTTGCCTATGATACTCCAATTTAGACACTATGTATTGTGCCAGAACAAAAGCATTCACATTGCTAAACTTAAGAACTATAATGTAGTCACTTAGCCTTAATACCTTAATCTGTAATAATTTTAAGTTTAGAATTAATCTAAGTCTGCTCGAAATGCCTAGCCATGCTAGGTGTCCTAGTGGCCCCCTCTGTAATTAGTATTTTAAAACATGTAAACCACACAATATCCAAAATCTGTAAACCCCGCATTGTAATCCTTATAGAGAATAAACTTGATTGTGGAATTCTCAGATAAGGGCTGCGGCAAATTTCTGGATTAGATTAGGTTGTCCTCTTACCGTAAGAATAACCAGTAATAACATACCATAATGGAAGAAATATGCAAGATAAAAGCAATAAAAAGTTCTTTGGCGAGAAGAGAAAACTGGCGGCCACTGACGACGGTATAAATAACTTTGTGAGATATTCACTGTTAAGATACCTTTATCAGTGTTTCATTTGACATGTCTTCACAACAGTGAAATGTGTGTGATAAGAGGACGGGTTGACTGTATGCATAAATTTAGTGCAACAGTGATTTTTTTCGAATACATGACGTTCCTTGAACGTCATGTATTCGTGCATCCGTTAGCCAGAAAGATGCATCAGAATTTATACTTCGAGAGATTGGTACCCAATGTGCACACGGAAGTTACTGCCTGTGAGAGCAAGAGGCTTAGAAGACGGTAAAAAAATTACATGAAATAAACAGCAGGAATGCAATCAGTATATCCATTCATTTATAAAGGGAATTACTAGCAAACCCTTAGTTGTCCTCAAGAAAACTTATTCAGCTCCTCAAGTTAGTTCCTGGTCATCCTGACTGTGGTGCATGTGTTGGAATGCGTGCGTCTAACACCAGCAGCCTGGACGATCAGACCATCAACCAGGAGGCTTGGTCTGGGACCAGCCAGCTGGGGGCGGTAACCCCGAAGTCGCCTTCAGATAACCTTCACGTAAGGTGGTACTAGGAACGATAGTAACTGTGGGCAATATTAATCTAGTCAGATCCTGTGTGAAGATGATATTAAGAGAACGAGACATTAAGGTGGTACGATGTTACTCTAGTCCACTCATAGAGGACCACAAGAAAATTTAACGCAGAAGAATACAGATAAGGAGTTAGACATGATTCAAAATGAGCAAGACACAAGGATAAGAGTGTTAACAAAGAAAAGAGAATGAGGGGAAAGAGTTACGAAAATGTGAAGGAAATATCCAGAATGTGAAGAGATCTAATCTGGTGTACAACCAAATGTTGATGTAAACATTGGTAGTTTAACGAGGGTTGTCTGGTAGTTTTGCAGGGGTTGAGTGGTAGTTTAGTGATGGTTGACTGGTTTAGCGGGGATTGACTGGTAGTTTAGCGGGGATTGACTGGTAGTTTAGCGGGGATTGACTGGTAGTTTAGCGAGGGTTGGCCGGTAGTTTTGTCAGCATATTTCAAACATTTGGTATGTCAGGGACTCCCGTATACTCGCACATGCGCCGTGAGGCTAGACAGGGTCGAGTCAGGGAGGTTAGGAAGACAGGGTAGACACGAAAGGAAGGCTAGGCTTCAACACGTTTTTATTCCATATATATCACTCTGTATAACAACGAGTTTGTCACTATCACCCCATCTGAGAAGAACCCAACAAATGGTGGTCAGCAGTGAGCACGTAAATTTACTATTTACGTTGGAGTGAATATTCAGTAAGTCGGTGGACATCTTGTGATCAGCAGAGGTACACCTGACGCTACCACAAGCCAGTTTAGCGGGGGTTGGATATAGTTTAGCGGGGATTGGATGGTAGTTTAGCGGGGGTTGACTGACAGTTTAATGGGAGTTGACTGGTAGTTTAGCTGGGGTTGACTGGTAGTTTAGTAGTGGTTGGTACTTTAGCGTCGTAAATAAACGAAAATTAGCGAATTCAAGTAAAATATAACACTAAGAGTTATTTGTTCTTGGTATATAGTGACACTATGGAACACTACCTCAGCTAAGATGAACCAAGCTGTGATGACTGTGTGCTAACGGGAAGCTAGCAACAACAGCCTGGTTGAACAGGCACTCATAAAGGAAGCGTTTCCAAAGACTGAGCTGTGAGGGGTGTCACTGATAACATCTGTATGTTGGTAAAAGGGTTATCATATAGCTATAAATATGTTGACAGGGAAGGTCTCGCTTGTGTATGGCAACACTCAATTTATTTAATATTTCTTTTTATATGGTAACACATACGTTATGCTAATGCTTCTTCGCCCTTGGCAACACTTACACAAAGTAACTATTGGAAGTCAACGCTGGCAAATGCATTGTTATGAACATTGGGGAGGGGCTAAGAAAACTTTAACAGACAAATGCTGCTAACCTCACCCAAAGAGGATCTCAGGGTGATCATAGTACCGAGTATATCCCAGGAAGCGCACTTCAACCGAATAACCTCTTGCAAACACTCGTCTGGCAAGTATAAAATTAATTTTTAAGAACTTCAAAAAATGAGTCATTCACGGCACTGCGGCAAGTTAGATCCATCTATGAGTTTGCATCACCACAATGAAACCCAAAACTGACAAGCATGTCAAGAAACTGCAAAAGTTGCAGAGGTTTACAATGAGACTAGTCCCGGAGCTAAGAGATGCGACCTATAAGGAGAGATTAATTATGTGAGCTAAATCTGAAGACAGTGGAGAACAGGAGAACCAAGGGAGATAAATCTTAGAAAATGGTGAGAGGAATTTATAGTGTGAACAGATATAGGCTCTTGGAAGAATCACAGATGGAAGAATCACAGATGAGTCACGAAATTTCTTCAGTGTCAGAATGATTAGGAAGAGGAATGATCTGGACAGTGAAATGGTAGATGCATGATCCATACGTAGCTTTAAGAAAAGCTATGACAGGGCTGAGGTAGCCAGGAGAACGTGAGCCCAGTAGCAGAAAGTTGAGAGGCAGGGCCAGGAGCTGACACTCGACCCCTTCAAACACACACACACACACACACACACACACACACACACACACACACACACACACACACACACACACACACACACACACACACACACACACACACACACACACACACACACACACACACAAAGGAGCTGTGAATCGACCCTTGTACCCACATATAGGTGAGTACATAGTTTCAAGAGTAGGTATGATGGGATCAAAGATATTAGGAACCAATAATGCAGGTTACGATTGCAGCTTACGAGGCTGATCCAGGAGCTGAGACTCGACCACCACAAACTACAAGGTGAGTACACATTTGGTACTCCGTTACAATTAATAAACAATTTAATGAGGTTGAAATTATTGGATGGTCGGGTAATGGAATTATACAAACGATAATGTGGAAGATTATAATCATGTTGGGTCGCCAACATGCTCACACCATTGTAATTTCCGCCTCTCATATCAACAATAATTCACTGGTCTCGCAATAATTTCTATTATAAAGGCGTTATGCAGTGATTGTGCTGTTGCATTGCACTTGATAATAATTTTCAGCTTCTTGCTCGGCTCGTCTACAGGCAGTGATTTTGAGTTCCTCTGGGGAGCATTAAATTCTTAGGGGTCAAACAGTTCCTTGGGGAATGAGAGGGAATCAGACTTGATTCAGGGAAAGAGAAGGTGGCTTTAATTCTTTGGATTAAGAGAACTTTACGCCATCTGTATAAACGTTAATTTAATGGTGTTTTTAATTGTTGCTGGTTATTTTAATTGGATACAATATTTATTTGTTAGTGTTTGTTCGCTGCTGTCATTGTTTGTTGTTTTTATCTTTTTTTTTATTGTGTTGTGCATACCTTTTTATAATCATGATCACTGAGTGACCTACGCGCTCAAAGTGCTGCTAATTGTTACAAGTACTGTTGCTGCTACTGTTGCTCCTCCATCTTGGAGACTGGAGGGAGTGAGCACATTACTGGCCAGTAGTAACCTCAAGGCTAACACTCCTCCATCTTGAAGACTGGAGGGAGTGAGCACATTACTGGCCAGTAGTAACCTCAAGGCTAACACTCCTCCATCTTGGAGACTGGAGGGAGTGAGCACATTACTGGCCAGTAGTAACCTCAAGGCTAACACTCCTCCATCTTGAAGACTGGAGGGAGTGAGCACATTACTGGCCAGTAGTAACCTCAAGGCTAACACTCCTCCATCTTGAAGACTGGAGGGAGTGAGCACATTACTGGCCAGTAGTAACCTCAAGGCTAACACTCCTCCATCTTGAAGACTGGAGGGAGTGAGCACATTACTGGCCAGTAGTAACCTCAAGGCTAACACTCCTCCATCTTGAAGACTGGAGGGAGTGAGCACATTACTGGCCAGTAGTAACCTCAAGGCTAACACTCCTCCATCTTGAAGACTGGAGGGAGTGAGCACATTACTGGCCAGTAGTAACCTCAAGGCTAACACTCCTCCATCTTGAAGACTGGAGGGAGTGAGCACATTACTGGCCAGTAGTAACCTCAAGGCTAACACTCCTGTAGATATGATCGTCAACTTTGGGGTTAAATCGTGAAACTGGGAACACATGTTTTATTGACCATGAGGTCATTAAAAATAATACCAACCACATTGTTGACCATGAGGTCAATAAAGAAGACGCCAGTCACATTGGTTGACAGTGAGGTCATTAAGTGATGGCCACGTATCATTCAGTCAACATGCCAGACAAGTCAGTGATTGCAAGAATTCTGGCAACGCAGATATGGAATATTACACCGGAAATTATTTCCGGTGAGCCGTTTTTCCGGTTGCGTACACCGCTTCGTCCAAAACTCCGGAAATGGTTTGTAATATTAATTTTTTTTATAATTTTCGTCATGCTAATATCAAATATAGTATTAGCATGGTAATGATGAAAATAATAATAATGATAATATACTGTTACTGTTAAATTGCAGTTAAAGTGACCTGATACCTAAAGTAACATGCCTTCACATCTACATGAACAACAATTTATAATAATATTCGAAATACTAAGTGTAGGAAAGTGTGGGATAACTTATTTTTCCATAAATTATAGATGTAAAATTGAATATTGATGGAGTATTGCTGAAACGTAGCTGCAGGCAGCACTCCGTGTGTGTAGCGCTTGAAGTACAAGTGAGTTCTAATTCACAGAATGATGATATTGTTATGTAAACAATGTTATTGCTACCATGTAAACAATGTTACTGCTACCATGTAAACAATGTTATTGCTATGTAAACAATGTTATTGCTACTATGTAAACAATGTTATTGCTACTATGTAAACAATGTTATTGCTACCATGTAAACAATGTTATTGCTACCATGTAAACAATGTTATTGCTACCATGTAAACAATGTTATTGCTACCATGTAAATGTTATTGCTACTATGTAAACAATGTTATTGCTACCATGTAAACAATGTTATTGCTACCATGTAAACAATGTTATTGTTACCATGTAAACAATGTTATTGCTACCATGTAAACAATGTTATTGCTACCATGTAAACAATGTTATTGCTACCATGTAAACAATGTTATTGCTACCATGTAAACAATGTTATTGCTACCATGTAAACAATGTTATTGATACTATGTAAACAATGTTATTGCTACCATGTAAACAATGTTATTGCTACCCTGTAAACAATGTTATTGCTACCATGTAAACAATGTTATTGCTACCATGTAAACAATGTTATTGCTACTATGTAAACAATGTTATTGCTACCATGTAAACAATGTTATTGCTACCATGTAAAAAATGTTATTGCTACTATGTAAACAATGTTATTGCTACCATGTAAACAATGTTATTGCTACCATGTAAACAATGTTATTGCTATGTAAACAATGTTATTGCTACCATGTAAACAATGTTATTGCTACCATGTAAACAATGTTATTGCTACTATGTAAACAATGTTACTGCTACCATGTAAACAATGCTGTTATTGCAGCCATGTAAACAACACACCTGTTGTTGCCGGCAGCCTCCACATTAAGCTAGTGTATGGCAGGCTTGTTGCAACACACCTGCAACGGCCTCAACAACTTAAGTACATGGATTCTTACATTATTTCCCAGCAGCATCAACCAGGTGCTTCATGCATCATTTTCCAACACAAGTCATCTAGAACTAGGAAGCTGGGACTTCCTAAGCCAGGCTTGATCCCAGACATTCAGGTCTGTATGCAACACTGAGGACATTACTGCAGAAGGTCTTGTGTTGGGATAATGTCTGTTTAGTGGACCGTCTGTAAGACCATGATTCACATAGCTACATTCACAGTGACTTGTGTGAGACCATGATTCACATAGCTACATTCACAGTGACTTGTGTGAGACCATGATTCACATAGCTACATTCACAGTGACTTGTGTGAGACCATGATTCACATAGCTACATTCACAGTGACTTGTGTGAGACCATGATTCACATATCTACATTTACAGTGACTTGTGTGAGACCATGATTCACATAGCTACATTTACAGTGACTTGTGTGAGACCATGATTCACATAGCTACATTCACAGTGACTTGTGTGAGACCATGATTCACATAGCTACATTCACAGTGACTTGTGTGAGACCATGATTCACATAGCTACATTTACAGTGACTTGTGTGAGACCATGATTCACATAGCTACATTCACAGTGACTTGTGTTGCAGTGACAGTGGTTCTGAAAAATTATCATCACCTTTATCACTATTTTTTATTGACACTATAACTAGTGATAGTACCCTCATCACCAGCCTCTCCCTCATTACCTTCACCACCACAATCACCATCACCCTAACCACCACCACAGTCACCATCATCACCCTGACCACCACCATAGTCACCATCATCACCCTCACCACCAGTCACCATCATCACCCTCACCACCACCACAGTCACCATCACCCTAACCACCACCACAGTCACCATCATCACCCTCACCACCAGTCACCATCATCACCCTCACCACCACCACAGTCACCATCATCACCCTGAAAACCACCATAGTCACCATCATCACCCTCACCACCAGTCACCATCATCACCCTCACCACCACCACAGTCACCATCATCACCCTGAAAACCACCATAGTCACCATCATCACCCTCACCACCAGTCACCATCATCACCCTCACCACCACCACAGTCACCATCACCCTAACCACCACCACAGTCACCATCACCCTCACCACCACCACAGTCACCATCATTACCCTCACCACCACCACAGTCACCATCACCCTCACTATCATAGTCACCATCATCACCCTGACCACCACCACAGTCACCATCATCACCCTGACCACCACCACAGTCGCCATCATCACCCTAACCACCACCACAGTCACCATCATCACCCTGACCACCACCACAGTCACCATCATCACCCTGACCACCACCAGTCACCATCATCACCCTGACCACCACCACAGTCACCATCATCACCCTCACCACCACCACAGTCACCATCATCACCCTGACCACCACAGTCACCATCATCACCCTCACCACCACAGTCACCATCATCACCCTGACCACCACCACAGTCACCATCATCACCCTGACCACCACCACAGTCACCATCATCACCCTGACCACCACCACAGTCACCATCATCACCCTGACCACCACCACAGTCACCATCATCACCCTGACCACCACCACAGTCACCATCATCACCCTGACCACCACAGTCACCATCATCACCCTGACCACCACCACCACAGTCACCATCGTCACCCTGACCACCACCAGTCACCATCATCACCCTGACCACCACAGTCACCATCATCACCCTGACCACCACCACAGTCACCATCATCACCCTGAACACCACAGTCACCATCATCACCCTGACCACCACAGTCACCATCATCACCCTGACCACCACCACTGTCACCATCATCACTTTCACCACCACTGTCACCATCATCACCTTCACCACCACTGTCACCATCACCCTGACCACTATCACTGTCACCATCATCATCCTCACCACTATCACTGTCACCATCATCACCATGACCACCACCACAGTCGCATCATCACCTTGACCACTACCACAGTCACCATTATCGCCCTGACCACCACCACAGTCACCATCATCACCTTCACCACCAGTCACCATCATCACCTTCACCACCACAGTCACCATCATCACCTTTACCACCACTGTCACCATCACCCTGACCACTATCACTGTCGCCATCACCCTGACCACTATCACTGTCACCATCATTACCCTGACCACTATCACTGTCACCATACCCACCCTGACCACCACGAATCACCATCACCACCCTGACCACCTCGAATCACCATCATCACCCTCACCAGAATCATCCTCTCCAAATTCATCGTCTTGCTCCTCATCACTGTCACCATCAACCACCACCATTCTGCTCACAAACACTGCCACCACCACCAGTCACCACCACTACTCCCACCACCAGTCACCAACACCACCAGTCACCACCACCACTAGTCACACCACCACTAGTCACACCACCACTTCACCACTAGTCACCACCACCACTCCTACCACCAGTCACCACCACCACTCCTACCACCACCAGTCACCACCACCATTCCTACCACCACCAGTCACCACCACCACCCCTACCACCACCAGTCACCACCACCACTCCCACCACCACTCCCACGACCACCAGTCCCACCACCACAGCCACCAGTAACCACCACTACTTTCACCACCACTCCCACTACTACCACCACCAGTCACCAACACCACCAATCACCACCACCACCAAACACCACTACTGGTAACCACCAACCACCATCAATGACCATCACCAGTCACCACCATCAATGCCTACCACCAGTCACCACCATCAGTGACTGCCACCAGTCACCACCATCAATGACTACCACCAGTCACCACCATCAATGACTACCACCAGCCACCACCATCAATGACTACCACCAGCCACCACCATCAATGATTATCATCAGTCACCACCATCAATGACTACCACCAGTCACCGCCATCAATGACTACTCCCAGTCACCACCATCAATGACTACCACCAGTCACCACCATCACTACCACCACCAGTCACCACCATCACTACCACCACCAGTCACCAACACCACCGGTCACCACCACTACCAGGCACCACTAATGGCTACCACCAGTCAGCACCACCAGTCAGCACCACCAGTCACCACCAGTCAGCACCACCAGTCACCACTACCACCATCGTCGCCACAGTCTTGGTAAGCAATACACGAGGCTCAACATGAACACTAATTAACTAAGAAGTCCCACTACTGTCTCTTTGAGGCTTCTCCCCCACCTGGTCAGTGACTCAGTCCCTCCACCTGGTCAGTGACTCAGTCCCTCCACCTGGTCAGTGACTCAGTCCCTCCACCTGGTCAGTGACTCAGTCCCTCCACCTGGTCAGTGACTCAGTCCCTCCACCTGGTCAGTGACTCAGTCCCTCCACCTGGTCAGTGACTCAGTCCCTCCACCTGGTCAGTGACTCAGTCCCTCCACCTGGTCAGTGACTCAGTCCCTCCACCTGGTCAGTGACTCAGTCCTCCCCACTTGTTCAGTGACTCAGTCCTCCCCGAAATACTCTTGTATTACCATGGACTTTCTATACAGGAGGGCCCCGCTTTACGGCGTTCCGCGTTACGGCGTTCCGCTAATACGGACATTTCAAATTATGACCAAAACTCACTATACGGCTCCCCCCACCTGACTTTCTAATACGGTCACCGTGCCCCACCCTGTTTGTTTACATTCTCCATGAGCTCAGTAAGCACTAAGTCTCTCCATTTTGTCTGGAAACTCCAAAATTTCAAATGTTTTTAAAAGTTATTTCATATTTTATATATACTCTGATAATTATACTTATGTATACCTGTACCTAAATAAACTTACATACATCAAGTCATTTAAATGTCGTATATTACGTTAATATACACATTTTCATTAATCCATCCATGATATTTTTTTCAAAATTATATAATAAACACGATGCATAACATATAAATAAGATAAATACACCCCACAGTAGAATAAATAAACATAAATGTGAGCTGTGTAGCAGACGACTTCCACAAGTGGTGATAATAACAATACTGAGTCTCATTAAATGTCGTATATTACGGTAATATACACATTTTCATTAATCCAGCCATGATATTTTTTTCAAAATTATATAATAAACACGATGCATAACATATAAATAAGATAAATACACCCCACAGTAGAATAAATAAACATAAATGTGAGCTGTGTAGCAGACGACTTCCACAAGTGGTGATAATAACAATACTGAGTCTCATTAAATGTCGTATATTACGGTAATATACACATTTTCATTAATCCAGCCATGATATTTTTTTCAAAATTATATAATAAACACTATACATAACATATAAATAAGATAAATACACCCCACAGTAGAATAAATAAACATAAATGTGATCTCTGGTAGCAGACGACTTCCACAAGTGACGCCATAATAACAATAGTCACGGAGTCTCATTAAATGTCGTATATTACGGTAATATACACATTTTCATTAATCCAGCCATGATATTTTTTTCAAAATTATATAATAAACACGATACATAACATAAAAAGATGATAAATACACCCCACAATAGAATAAATAAACATAAATATAAGATGTGGGAGCCTGGTTTGTTTACTCTGTGCCTGGCCTGTCACCTCTCATGTATTCATTCTTTCTCTCTCTCATTTATTCGTTTTATCTCATTTACTTACTCCTGACCCTACATTAAGACTACAAATATTTTAAGGTAAGTAATGAGTGAACTGTATATACATTTTATCGCTCTGGGATGCTTAAATATCATAGAATAGTATGTGTGGGTGGGGTGGCCTGGTGAAATAGCCTGCCTATTACAATACATACCACACTTGATTTCTTACAATAAATACTACTTGTCTCACCCTAGATTAAGACTGTAAATATTTTAAGGTAAGTAATGAGTGCACTATGTGTGTATTGTACCTTTTTATTGTTTTTTGATGCCTGGTTCTATTGCTAACTTAATATATGTTAGTGTAAACTTGTTATCTAGTGTTTGTATGCATTTATAAGTGGAAAAAAAGGGTGTTCCACTTTACGGCGATTTCCGCTTTACGGCGCTAGCCTGGAACCTAACCCGCCGTATAAGTGGGGCCTTCCTGTATATCATGCCAAAGATATCAGTTAAGTCTCTATAAGTCGTATCGTGTATTTGTAGAAATAATAATAATAATAATTATTATTATTATTATTATTATTATTATTATTATTATTATTATTGTTATTATTATTATTATTGTTATTATTATTATTATTATTTGGAGTAAATTTCTGAAAGTACATGATTCGTGGAACCATCTAACTAGGATCCAGAAAGAGTACTGAAAAAAGTTGTCCAAGCATGAAAAATATCAGTTTTAGAAGCAGCTGTTTTTTCCATTGTAGTTCCAAGTTCGGAAAAATTGCCATTTTTTTTTCAAAGTACCTAATGCTTCAGCTTTGCCCATGTCATGTGGGTATGAGACTATCACAACGTTTGGCATGTACATACCCGGCACTTGGATACATTTATCACCTGTGTTGAGTGCTGATGTATCAATAACTGCGCCATTAATTAAAGCGTTCCATCTCAATTTGAGGACTGAGTTGCTTTTTCTCTACAATCAGAACATCAATAATATAAATACATCAGTGTCATTAATAAACAACTGTGATAACTTTCCGTTAAGTATATAACTAATAATGATAATATTTTACATAGGTTTTTTTTGAGTCCTCTGCACATACAGGGTTTAAATAAATCCCTCTGATAAAACGTTTTTTATAATTTAAAAATTTTATTGGAACAAATACCTGATCTTTTATAGAACCTCACATTATGAGAAAATACTCTGGTAAGGACAGATCATATTTGTAATGTCATCCATAATGTAACTATAATTAAATTTTCTTAAGGTTTTATTTTCTTTTTTCCAGTTACCTTCTTTTGGAAAGAGGTTCTTGGGGTGAGAATACTTAAACCAAAACTATTTCCATCCCGTCGCTGTCTTTCATTTGTCTTAGCTGATATAATATCTATCAGATATTACCAGGACTTCATCACAAACATCATCATAAAGTTTTAATCTGCTATATTTCCTGAAAGTGCTTGAGCAGTTCCCTCCTCAAGGCTCTTGATCCTGGTAGATCAGTTGGGGTTCCCTCACTGTTACAACATCTGGCCTTCCTGAGATGTATGGACACGTAATTTTACGTATGGACACGTAATTTTTGAGCAGATGTGGCTTTGTTTACATTACTACGTGCTGTATAATCCTCCGGGTTTAGCGCTTCCCCTTGATTATAATAATAATAATACATTACTACGGTTTCCAGTACTGATACCGGTACGGCACGTTATCCATCCCGCATACTAGCAAACGACTGATACTTTTTTGCTGCTCATTGATTACATATTTTCTATGGAGAATTTCCATGTCATACCCTACATAAATAACCCACACTTAAGAGACTTAAATTCATAACGACGTTTCGGTCCGACTTGTACCATTAACTAGTCATAAAACCAGAATATATGATAGAGGGGGCCGGGGGACTGGTGTGGTAGAAATGGAAGAGGAAGTAGTAGTACTGTCGTAGTACTAGTACTGTACTAGTAGTAGTAGTAGTAGTACTGTACTAGTAGTAGTAGTAGTAGCACTGTGCTAGTAGTAGAGCAGCAGCAGCACCAGCACCAGCAGCAGCAGCACGCACCGCACCAGCAGCAGCAGCAGCACGCACCCAGCAGCAGTAGCACCGCACCAGCAGCAGCAGCAGCACCCTTAGCAGCAGTGACCAGCAGCAGCACTTGCACTGCAGCAGCAGCACTGTACTGCAGCCAGTAGCACCTGCAGCAGCACTTTAGCAGTAGCACCTGCAGTAGTAGCACTGTAGCAGCAACATTAGCACTGCAGTAGTAATAATAGCACTGTAGCAATAGCACTGCATCAGTAGTACTGTAGCAGCAGAGTACCGAAACAGTAGCATGCCATTAGTAGCACTGCAATTAGCAGTATTTCCCAGCAGCAGCACTGCAGTAGTAGCACTGCACAGCAGCAGCACTGCAGCAGCAGCAGTACCGTGGCAGTGCAGCAGCAGCACCGTAGCAGCACAGCAGCAGTAGCAGCACAACCTGCAGCAGCAGCAGCAGCAGCAGCACCTGCAGCAGTAGTACAGCAGTAGCAGCAGCACCGCAGCACTGCACCAGTAGCAGCACCTTTAGCAGCAGCACTTAGCAGTAGCACTGCAGCAGCAGCAGCACCGCAGCAGTAGCAGAGCACCGCACTCCACCAGCAGCAGCAGCACTTTAGCAGCAGCACCGCAGCAGCAGCAGCACCTGCAGCAGCAGCAGCAGCACCGCACCAATAGCAGCAGCAGCACCGTACCAGCAGCAGCAGTAGCAGCACCGTACCAGCAGTAGCAGCAGCAGCACCTGCACCAGCAGCAGCAGTAGCACCGCACCAGCAGCAGCAGCAGCACCTTAGCATAGCACTGCAGCAGCAGCACTTGCACTGCAGCAGCAGCACTGCACTGAGCAGCAGCACGCAGCAGCACTCAGCAGCAGCACTGCCAGTAGCAGCACTGCAGCAGTAACATTAGCACTGC
This sequence comes from Cherax quadricarinatus, assembly GCF_038502225.1. Lineage (NCBI taxonomy): Eukaryota > Metazoa > Arthropoda > Malacostraca > Decapoda > Parastacidae > Cherax > Cherax quadricarinatus. The sequence goes on along the minus strand of NC_091316.1, from coordinate 32,909,307 downwards.
AGCAGCACAATAGCACTGCAGCAACAGCACCTGTACCAGTAGCACTGCAGCAGCAGCAGTACCGGAAACAGTAGCACTGCATTAGCAGCACTGCATAGCAGCACCCCAGCAGCAGCACAGCAGCAGCACTGCACAGCAGCAGTGCAGCAGCAGCAGACACCGGCAGTAGCAGCAGCAGCACCGTAGTAGTACAGCAGCAGCAGCAGCACTGCAGCAGTAGCAGCAGCAGCAGCAGCACCGTAGCAGTAGCACAGCAGCAGCAGCAGCACTAGCAGCAGCACTGCAGCAGCAGCAGCACTGCAGCAGTAGCACTGCAGTAGCACCTGCAGCAGCAGCAGCACCTGCAGCAGCAGTAGCAGTAACAGTACTGCAGCAGCAGCACTGCAGCAGGCAGCACTGCAGCAGCAGCAGCAGCAGTAGCAGCAGCAGCACCGCAGCAGCAGCAGCAGCAGCACCTGCAACAGCACACAGCAGTAGCAGCAGCACTGCAGTAGCAGCACAGCAGCAGCACTGCAGTAGCACAGCAGCAGTAGCACTGCAGCAGCAGCAGCAGCAGCAGCAGCACCTGCAGCAGCAGCATTGCAGCAGCAGCATTGCAGCAGTAGCACTGCAGCAGTAGCAGCAGCAATAGCACGCAGTGAGACTGCAGCAGCAACAGCACTGCAGCAGCAGCAGCAGCAGCACTGCAGCAGCAGCAGCAGCAGCAGCAGCAGCAGCAGCAGCAGCAGCAACAACAACAGCAGCAGCAGCAGCAGCAGCAGCAGCAGCAGCAGCAGCACCTGCAGCACCAGCAGCAGCAGCAGCAGCAGCAGCAGCAGCAACAGCAGCAGCAGCAGCAGCAGCAGCAGCAGCACCGCAGCAGCAGCACCTGCAGCAGCACTGCAGCAGCAGCAACACTGCAGCAGCAGCACTGCAGCAGCAGCACTGCAGCAGCAGCAGCACTGCAGCAGCAGCGTAGTAGTAGTACTGTAGTAGTAGTACTGTAGTAGCAGTAGTACTGTAGTAGTAGTACTGTAGTAGCAGTAGTACTGTAGTAGTAGTAGTAGTAGTAGTACTGTAGTAGTAGTAGTACTGTAGTAGTAGTTGTTACAAAAAACGCGATTCTAAAAGCTTAGAGATCTCCAGTGAATACTAGAAAGGACTGCCCTTCTAGCATCCAGCCTGTTACTGGGTTTTCGTAACAAGTAGTCAGTATCCTTGTCCAATTATCCATTAGAATTCAGTATGATTCAATAGTGCTTCAGGATTACAACTGGTAGGCTACTAACTAGAGAAATTAAAATTTAATAAATTTATTAATTAATTGTCTAGAGGTATCATCAAATTAAATTAAATTAATCAATTCAAACAAATTAATAATAATCACTTCTCTCGTATACAATAGTATTGTGCTGAAAGCACATATCACATTTATAATTCTTAAGTACCGTCTGGTACATTAACATTTAATAAGATATTACAAATATGTACAAGTAAGTTTGTGTATGTGTGTAAGTGCTCTAAGTAGTTCGCTATGTCTCAAGACTCGACTAGACTTAAACAAGTGACTGACAAAGTCCTCAAATAAACTAAGTTCTTGACCAACTGGCAATCAGAACAGTCTGCTTGAACAATAAAAAGAATGCTAAGCCCAATAGCAATATAACAAGCAACTGCGACACAGAATCAGGAACAAGGAGATAATATAACGACACTAAGTAGGGACCATCAGCAGATCCTCCACAAAAGTCACAAAACTCCCATACTACTGAATCTAAGTTCAGCATAAGAAAATCCCCGACTGTGATAATACACAGATACCAGTACAAGTTAGGTCAGAAGCTACAGCTCAGGACCTGAGTTACTCAGAGTGTCTATGCGACACACAACCTCAGTACAACGTCGAAAATCACTAAGTCTATACAATGTTCTGTGAACAGAGTTCTACAGAACTAACAAGAATAATGAGACAGACAATCTGTCCAACCACCAAGAGAGTCTAGACCAGACTGAATACTTCAGGCGAGGTGAGGACACCCCCCCCTCGATCACGTGATAGCTCCGTGGGTCGCTGCCTAGCAAGAAGCCGGCAGAGTAACGAGCAAAGAGCGATAATTACAGTAGTTAGGCAATCAAGACTTGAACTGAGCACATAATATGTTACATCCTACCTAACAACATAACTAAGTCAAATAATAATATAAAGTCATATATTTACGATTTAGCTATTATCGCAAATATAAGCAATATAAAATTATATGAAAAGGTAATATACATGTAATATACATAATATACATTGCAACCCATTCAGGGGTTGCAACACCCCCCCAACACGACAAACGGTCGTACTAGGATTTGCATTAATGTCTTTCACATTATTACTGATTACTCATATCAATACAAATTAATATAAACATTAATCAGAGTCACTCTTGTGCCATGCACTTCTATAATTTAACAGTGTTTCACTATAAGTTATGCCCCTAGTACCAGGGCAGTACACAGTATCGTATCTCTGCATACTCGTGGTTATGTACATCAGTGTAGAGACAGGATAGCGTAGACAAGCATAATAGTCTTGTGCTATAGACAGGAGACAGCATTCCACTCTTAAGTAGTGGTTGTGGAATGCTATGCAGTATGGACATCTGAGTATGAAACAGCTTAAGGTGTGTAGTGAGGGATGGGGGGTCTGCGGCAGGACAGTGTTGCGCCACACGCAGTACGTCGCCCACACCACACTACCCACTCATCACTCAGCTTCTGTCTCCTCCTCACACATATCAATACTGTGAATATATAAATATAATAATTAGACATGAGTATATATAGTTAATATGGGCTGGAGGGATTAAGTTACTTTACTGAATTTGACATAGCAAGTAACAAAAGGTATTTGGGCATTAAAATCACGTTAATTTAAAATGGGGAAGTGCCCAAATACACGTCAAATGTTCAAAGGACACCACAAGAGCTAGAGCCTCTTTCTCAATAGTGGCATAATTTTTCTGGTGTCGTTTGAGCTTAGATGAATAGTAACATATAGGATGGAGAATGTCAGTGGATGTTGACTGTTGGAGCAGCACAGCACCCACTGCATAACAACTCGCATCTATATGTAAAAAGAAGGGAAGATTGAAATTAGGACTTTTCAACACAAGAGCAGAGGAAAGCAGATGCTTCAACCTTTTGAACAAATCTGAACAATCACTAGTCCAGATGAACTGAACTTTGCTACTAGTGAACACAGTGAGAGGTGTAGGTGGAGGTGTGTGTGCTGGCTTGCCTGTCACTTGACACACGTGGCAACGTCGCACATGATCAGCTACTGTTTCCTTCATCTTTGGCCAAGTAAAATGTTTTGCCAGTTTACCGAGTGTCTTCTTGACACCCAAATGTCCTCCAATGGGACTATTGTGAGCAAAATCAATGGCTTGTTCACGAAATGTAACTGGTAACACTACGAGATGCTTGACTGTGGTGGAAACACTATCAGCTGACAACTTACATGTATTTTTCTCCATCAGTACACCGTTACTATAATAGTAACAATTATCGAGATCCTTTGCTTCACTCTCAGTAACTGCTATATCTCTCAGTCTTTCCAGTGACTGATCAACTAACTGATCCTTGATTAAATTATCATGAGTTAGAAATTTATCGTCAGTTGTGTCCTGACTAACTTGATGACACGGGGGAGTTGGTGTTAATGATCCTGGGCGCAGAGCGTCACTAAACAACATATTCAAGCCCAAATCATTGTCATCCACTAACTCAACAGGAGACAAGGATGGTTGTTGAATCTTTGACATAGCTCTAGTAATTGCGCTGAGAGGAAATAAAATAGGTTTCTCTCTACAAGCTTCAATGGCATAATTATCATCAGTGTTATTATCAATCACAAGTGGTTCTTTACATATACCAGCATGAAGGATATCGTTCCCTATCAACAAGTCTACTGACCTGATGGGAAATACACCACTGGATATACCCACTGAAATATAACCAGTATAATAGCTTGTTTCAATGTAAACTTTGTGCAGAGGTACTTTTATAACAGCCCCACCATAGGCTTCTAACAATACATCTATCTTGCAATAGGTATCATCAGTTATGGGCAGTACATCTTCTCTTAATAACGTGAGATAACTGCCAGTGTCTCTGAAAGTAATTATCTCAGTTAGATGTGATTCGTCAAATCCTACTTTACCTCTCGAAAAGTAAGGACTCATCGCTGAACGAATCTTTTCGTCAGATACACTCTCTGACGCTAGTCATCTGTTCTGAGTAATATTATCTAAAACAGTAGGATCAGAGGTATTACTAGGATTTTGGTGCCTTTGTTGCTCGGAAGAGGATACGACTTGAGTGGGGGCTCCAGCCGCACAACTGCTTCTCGTATCTCTTTCTAACTTATAGCAATACTCTCTAGCATGTCCTTTTCTGTTACAATAGGTACATTTAACTTTTTTCTTCTCGATATCAGACTTCTGTCTAGCCACAGAGACAGATTCAGGATTGTGAGTTTTCCTGGTAAAGGTACGAGAAGTTACAGTAGCAGGTACATCAGGCCGGCAATGAGCAGCTGATTTAGGTTGCCAACTTCTAGGACAATCTTTAGTTACCTTGTTTCTCTGTTTTTTAGTACGTACAAGTTTGTGAGAAATCTCGTAATTGTCTGCTAATGCTGCAGTTTCCAGAATATCCGAGGTAGTATGATCGATCAGATATTCTTGTATGTCAGCAGACATACAGTTGTTAAACTCTTCGTGTAGTAACAACTGAACAAGGCTGTCGTAGTTGTTACACTTGGCAGACCTACACCACCTCTCAAATGCAACTTTTTTCTCACGAGCAAACTCTACACAAGTTTGATCTTGTCGTCGTTGTAATGTACGAAATGCGCTTTGATAACTTACGGGTAACAAGTTATATGTCTCTAGAATAGTTAGCTTGACAGCGTCATAACTAATGTACTTGGCAAATGGTAAAGCAGCAGTACAAGTTTGAGCTCTTCCTGTCAAAGCTGTGTGCAACAAGGTAGCCCAGTGCTTACGTGGCCAGTTCATAGCACGTGCCTGGTTCTCAAACACATCAAAATAGGTGCCTAAGTCACTTTCAAAAAACTTAGGAGCCATGGATGCAGCTTTCTGCACATTAAATGTGTCCTGTGATCTATCAGTCTGTTGTCTTCCAAGACGAACATTTTCTCTCTGGAAATCTTCGTTCAATTTCCTCTGAGCCTCTGTTTGTGCAGTCTGCAACATAATGAGGCGTTCAAACCTCTCAAACTGTTCCTGAGAGATAGGACCAGTGGGTAATGGAGGAGTAAGGAATCTAACGTGGTCTGGACGGTCCTTAGGTCGGACACTTCGTCCAGCCGTCTCTAGAGAGTCTAGATCTGGTCTAGGATAAGTAGATACAGGTGTAGCATACACTGTACTAGTATGGGGCAGAGTCATACTGTCAGTTAGGAGGGAAGGCGTGAGCGAGAACTGAGCTACACTAGGCTCAGACACTAGGCTCACTTCTGCCTTAGTTGCTCTTTCCTGTACGTCATCAAATAGTCATACTTCCTAATTGTGACACTAGGCTTTCTGAATCTGAATCATAATCTGACATCTCTGTATGAGCAGGAAACAATATATCTTTAATTGACGCTCTGACAGTTTCTGCGGTGTAATTCCTGTTATACGTCACACCAAGATATTTGGCTACTTGCCAACACGTCTGAAGTTTTAATGTACTTAACTCAGACAAAGTCAGAGTATCAATTAACTGTTTCACTTTGGCATACATCATGAAAATAAATGTACTACGAGAGAGTGATTATGGGAAACTATAATCCTAATAGGAATTTTAGTGTTGGATATCTTAGAGTTAGAACTCGTTAACAGTATTTCCATCTCATTGGATCAAGAGACTCAGTCAGGTACATACATCCACCTGGTATGTTGTACAAGACTAAACTCAAAGTCTTCAGATTAGGAAAGTACTCAAAGTGTTTGATCATAGAGTTACTAGTTTGTCAAACTGGACAATTTCTCCAACACCTTGGATCAAGAGCCTCCCGGACAGGCCCCCATTTGTTACAAAAAACTCGATTCTAAAAGCTTAGAGATCTCCAGTGAATACTAGAAAGGACTGCCCTTCTAGCATCCAGCCTGTTACTAGGTTTTCGTAACAAGTAGTCAGTATCCTTGTCCAATTATCCATTAGAATTCAGTATGATTCAATAGTGCTTCAGGATTACAACTGGTAGGCTACTAACTAGAGAAAATAAAATTTAATAAATTTATTAAGTATCGTCTAGAGGTATATCATCAAATTAAATTAAATTAATCAATTCAAACAAATTAATAATAATCACTTCTCTCGTATACAATAGTATTGTGCTGAAAGCACATATCACATTTATAATTCTTAAGTACCGTCTGGTACATTAACATTTAATAAGATATTACAAATATGTACAAGTAAGTTTGTGTATGTGTGTAAGTGCTCCAAGTAGTTCGCTATGTCTCAAAACTCTACTAGACTTAAACAAGTGACTGACAAAGTCCTCAAATAAACTAAGTTCTTGACCAACTGGCAATCAGAACAGTCTGCTTGAACAATAAAAAGAATGCTAAGCTCAATAGCAATATAACAAGCAACTACGACACAGAATCAGGAACAAGGAGATAATATAACGACACTAAGTAGGGACCATCAGCAGATCCTCCACAAAAGTCACAAAACTCCAATACTACTGAATCTAAGTTCAGCATAAGAAAATCCCCGACTGTGATAATACACAGATACCAGTACAAGTTAGGTCAGAAGCTACAGCTCAGGACCTGAGTTGCTCAGAGTGTCTATGAGACACACAACCTCAGTACAACGTAGAAAATCACTAAGTCTATACAATGTTCTGTGAACAGAGTTCTACAGAACTAACAAGAATAATGAGACAGACAATCTGTCCAACCACCAATAGAGTCTAGACCAGACTGAATACTTCAAGCGAGGCGAGGACACCCCCCCTCGATCACGTGATAGCTCCGTGGGTCGCTGCCTAGCTAGAAGCCGGCAGAGTAATGAGCAAAGAGCGATAATTACAGTAGTTAGGCAATCAAGACTTGAACTGAGCACATAATATGTTACATCCTACCTAACAACATAACTAAGTCAAATAATAATATAAAGTCATATATTTACGATTTAGCTATTATCGCAAATATAAGCAATATAAAATTATATGAAAAGGTAATATACATGTAATATACATAATATACATTGCAACCCATTCAGGGGTTGCAACACGTACTGTACAGGTGAACCCTGGCGTGACATAGCTTGGGCATCTTCAACACCATAAACTTCATCTTAATAAACTGTCGTAGTGTATTTATTTAGCACAGTGCCATTGACAAGAGAAATTGAGAATCATCTGTTCCAAGCAGAGCTGTTGTAAAGTCCATTCTCTTCCTGTTTCTGCACCGACAAACTAATGAGCTACGAATGTATGTTTCAGGGGGCATTCAATACAAGCATCCTAGGAGGTGTGATCTTGTTTGTTTTAAATGTTCACTTAGAAACCACCATGTGAAACTCCCTCTGAGCATGTGACAGATATTCACCACTCAGCATGACTTTAATACCACTGTAAGCTGGTCCCAATACCCTTAAACCTGATCCTGTTCTGAGAATCCCAATGTATACTAAAAGTCATGTGCGTTTACAACCCAGTTTTAATACAATAGATTGCCATCGTTCAAGATCAGACATTTCGTGAAAAATAAATTTTGGGAGTGATTTATAGGCCCCCAAATCTTGATAGGGAGTGCGGTAGGCTGCTATGGGACGAAATTCATAAGATATGAGAATGTTGTGTTAATGGGGGATTTTAACTTAGACAAACTGATTGGAACAACGTGACAGGAAATCTTGAATCTAGTGACTTTCTTAGTACGGTTCAGGATTGCTTCTTAAAAGCAGTTTGTGACAGAACCAACTAGAGGAAACAGCCTGCTTGACTTGGTTCTTGCCAACAAAAAATCACTAATTAATAATCTTGAGGTTATTGATGAGCTTGGGGAAAGCGATCACAAATCACCTAGTTTCAGTATATCGTGGAATTACCCTGATAACTGCAATCAAGTCCTTGTCCGAGATTTCCGCTTGGCTAACTTCATGGGACTGAGAAATTACCTGGGTGGGCTAAATTGGGTTGACCTTACTATGTGTCAGGTAGCTGGTGTTGGTTGCCAATATGACGTATTTCAGAGCATAGTTCTAGCTGCCCAGACAACTTTTGTCCCGAGAAAGGAAATAAGATCTAACAAAAATGATCCCAAATGGATGAACAATAGATTAAAACATCTCATTGGTCAAAAGAGAGGCATATATAGGCGTATCAAAAGAGAGGATGGGCAGTTAAGAAATCAATATATTCAGTTAAAAAGAGAAATAAAAAAAAATAAAAGCAAAAAGGGATTATGAGGCTAAAGTCTTCAGGATTTCGAAGACTTACCCAAAAGGGTTCTTTCAGGTATACAGAAGTAAGATTAGGGAGAAGATAGGCCCACTTAAGAGTAACTCTGGTCAGATCACTGACAGTGATAAGGATATGTATGAACTTCTAACACGTACTTCCTCTCAGTTTTTACTCAGGAAGATACTAGCGAAATTCCAGGACGATAATAAACTACGCACGATTGCGGTAACTAATGACATGGTCCTCAGATAAATAGAGAAATTAAAACCTAACAAATCCCCAGGCCCTGATGAACTGTTTGCAAGGGTGTTAAAGGAATGTAAAGAGGAACTTAGCATACCTTTGGCTAATCTTTTTAATATATCACTACAAACTGGCATAGTGCCAGACAAGTGGAAAATGGCAAATGTAATACCTATTTACAAGGCAGGTGGCAGGTCCTTAGCTTCGAACTTTAGACCAATAAGCCTTACCTCCATAGTGGGAAAATTTATGGAATCAATAATTGCCGAGGTAATTCATAACCATCTTGAAAGGCATAAATTGATTAATGAATCTCAGCACGGATTTACAAGGGGCGTTCCTATCTTACGAATTTACTGACTTTTTTCACTAAGGTATTTGAGGAGGTAGATCATATTGTTGAATATGATATTGTGTATATGGACTTCAGTAAGGCTTTCGATAGAGTTCCATATCAGAGGCTATTGAGGAAACTTAAGGCACACGGAATATGAAAAAAAAATTCCTGGGTAGAGGCATGGTTGACAAATAGGCAGCAGAGTTTGCATAAATGGGGAGAAATCAGAATGGGAAATGTTAGACAGGACAATAACCATGCCACATATAAATTACATAATGTAGATCTTGATATTACTGACTGCAAAAAGGATTTAGGAGTTCTGGTTAGCAGTAATCTAAAACCAAGACAACAGTGCATTAGTGTTCGCAGTAAAGCTAACGGAATCCTCGGCTTCATATCAAGAAGTATAAATAAAAGAAGTCTTCAGGCTGTTCTTCAACTATGTATATCTTTGGTTAGGCTTCATGTAGATTATACTGCACAGTTTTGGTCACCGTATTACAGATTGGATATAAATGTACTGGGAAACGTACAAAGGAAGATAAAGTTGATCCCATGTATCAGAAATCTTCCTTTTGAGGATAGACTGAGGGTCCTGAATCTGCACTCTCTAGAAAGGCGTAGAATTTGGGGGGATATGATCGAGGTGTATAAATAGAAGACAGGAATTAATAAAGGGGTTGTAAATAGCGTGCTAAAAATATCTAGCCTAGACAGGACTCGCAGCATTGCTTTTAAGTTGGAAAAATTCAGATTCAGGAAAAATATAGGAAAGCACTGGTTTGGTAACAGTTGTGTGGATGAGTGGAACAAACTCCCGAGTACCGTCATAGAAGCTAAGACGTTGTGTAGTTTTAAAAATAGCCTAGATAACTACACGAGTGGGTGTGGGTGAGTGTGAGTTGGACCTGACCAGCTTGTGCTACTAGGTCAGTTGCCGTGCTCCTTCCTTAGTGAATAGGACCTGACCTGACTACCTTAAGGCATTGGCTAAAGCCGGTGAGTTAATTGAGCCTGCCTCGCATGGGCCAGTAGGCCTGCTGCAGTGTTCCTTCTTTCTTATGTTCTTATTTGTATTGTTCCCACGTTGAGTTGCATATCTACTGTCAGACTTACTGATAACATTACCAACTTTTTAATGTAATTACTCAGAATGGCATCGCATTGAAATTTTTATCCGAATGAGGTGGCGGCGAGTCAATCAACGGGTCCACTACGTATTCTATAGACGGTAACAACACTCGCATTATTATTATTATAATCAAAAAGAAGCGCTAAGCCACAAGGACTATACAGCACAACACTCGCAGAAAAGTTTTGGTTAAATCTCCAGATCACTCAGATGGGGTTGTCTGAGTTTTCTGACTTCCGTATGTGGTTGAGGTTGTTTAGGGCTACCGAAGTTTGCTCCTTATTGAGATGTGTTTCCCGGGAGTCCCGGAAAATATCTCGCAAATCCGGGGGGTTATTATAAAGGAAAGAAATTTTACCCTTTGGTAAAAAGAAAAGGGAACAATAAAATTACATTTACATCAGGTGGACAGCCTTGCCTAAACAAATGAGTCTATATCCATCCTGTAGTAAGGGGACCAAAACTGAGCAGCATAATCTAAATGAGGTCTCACTAGTGATGTATAGAGCTGTAAAATAACTTTTGGACTTCTGTTACTTATACTTCTTGAGATAAATCCAAGCAATCTGTTGGCCTTGTTGCGCCAGGCTCCTCCAGGCTTTCCCCAAGCCTAGGAGGAGCCTGATAATGTAAGGCGCCCAGACCACTTGTCCAGCAGCAGACAGTGTATGATGACAAGCATTTCAGGGCGAAAAAAAAACCGAATAATTCAACAGTAATGCTCCATCCAGGTAGAGGGTAGAGCCAGACTTCCGCACTCCACCAACGTCCATTTGATGTGAATACATTGAAGTCCTATACACAAATAACCCGCACATAAAAGAGAGAAGCTTACGACGACGTTTCGGTCCGACCTGGACCAAGTCGGACCGAAACGTCGTCGTAAGCTTCTCTCTTTTATGTGCGGGTTATTTGTGTATCGTTCCAGTCACGGTATTGTGCCTTTTTTGTTATTTATTGAAGTCCTAATTATCAAATATCCCATTAAAACACCACCATCGATTTTTAAGTTCCTAGGATTCATGCAGTCGTTCACGGTGGCTACAACTTTCATTGTCCAGACTCATAAACACTAAAATCCAATCGATTTACACAGTCATTCAAATATAGCACCAAAATAACATGAAAAAAGTTTTCAACTCGTTTCCCACCACTTGTAATATACATTTTTTTGTAAACCCAATATTGTCCACCTTTGACATTAATTACTATGCATGTTATCTATTACATAAAGTAGAACAGAGTCAATAACAGTACATTAATATTTAGAAAGTTTTTTTTCCCTTAACCGGCGGTTTGTAGATTTTGTCATGCATCTTAGTGGTATTGTGCTTCTGCTTAATGCAAATTACATATTGCACCTTCTAGTGGAACCTCAACAGCTTGAGTCCAGCTCTCATTCCTTCACACGTGTCAAGAAGACAGTCTATAATGTGGCGTGAAGTATTCCACTTTACGTCACATTTTTTGGATTCTTTGAACCTGGAGGTAGATAATTTTCACCATAGATACAATGTTCCTTCAAGTTAACTGTGAACGACGGAGTCTTTGCACTGGAGGGACATTACTAGATCTTGCCTTTTTTTGGGATGTTGCAGGTGATGAACGAAGGTGTAGGTTAATACACAAGTTTTATGATGAAACATAAACGGGACTACTGGACATTGTTTTCTGCAGGTGTGGGTTACGTCTCTTAACACTGTACTTCATAATTGTCTAGCAGCAACCTCTGAGCATAATAAATCTGGATTAAACTGACCTAGAGACGTTAGAGAGTAAGGGTAGTAAAGATGGGCGTGCAGTGGAAGGGTAGTAAAGATGGGCGTGCAGTGGAAGGGTAGTAAAGATGGGAGGGGCGTGCAGTGGAAGGGTAGTAAAGATGGGTGTGCAGTGGAAGGGTAGTAAAGATGGGCGTGCAGTGGAAGGGTAGTAAAGATGGGAGTGCAGTGGAAGGGTAGTAAAGATGGGCGTGCAGTGGAAGGTAGTAAAGATGGGAGTGCAGTGGAAGGGTAGTAAAGATGGGTGTGCAGTGGAAGGGTAGTAAAGATAGGCGTGCAGTGGAAGGGTAGTAAAGATGGGTGTGCAGTGGAAGGTAGTAAAGATGGGTGTGCAGTGGAAGGGTAGTAAAGATAGGCGTGCAGTGGAAGGGTAGTAAAGATAGGCGTGCAGTGGAAGGGTAGTAAAGATAGGCGTGCAGTGGAAGGGTAGTAAAGATGGGTGTGCAGTGGAAGGTAGTAAAGATGGGTGTGCAGTGGAAGGTAGTAAAGATAGGCGTGCAGTGGAAGGGTAGTAAAGATAGGCGTGCAGTGGAAGGGTAGTAAAGATGGGTGTGCAGTGGAAGGTAGTAAAGATGGGTGTGCAGTGGAAGGGTAGTAAAGATGGGAGTGCAGTGGAAGGGTAGTAAAGATGGGTGTGCAGTGGAAGGGTAGTAAAGATGGGCGTGCAGTGGAAGGGTAGTAAAGATGGGAGTGCAGTGGAAGGGTAGTAAAGATGGGCGTGCAGTGGAAGGGTAGTAAAGATGGGAGTGCAGTGGAAGGGTAGTAAAGATGGGCGTGCAGTGGAAGGGTAGTAAAGATAGGCGTGCAGTGGAAGGGTAGTAAAGATGGGTGTGCAGTGGAAGGGTAGTAAAGATGGGCGTGCAGTGGAAGGGTAGTAAAGATGGGTGTGCAGTGGAAGGGTAGTAAAGATGGGTGTGCAGTGGAAGGGTAGTAAAGATGGGAGGGGTGTGCAGTGGAAGGGTAGTAAAGATGGGTGTGCAGTGGAAGGGTAGTAAAGATGGGAGGGGTGTGCAGTGGAAGGGTAGTAAAGATGGGAGGGGTGTGCAGTGGAAGGGTAGTAAAGATGGGCGTGCAGTGGAAGGGTAGTAAAGATGGGTGTGCAGTGGAAGGGTAGTAAAGATGGGTGTGCAGTGGAAGGTAGTAAAGATGGGCGTGCAGTGGAAGGGTAGTAAAGATGGGTGTGCAGTGGAAGGTAGTAAAGATGGGCGTGCAGTGGAAGGGTAGTAAAGATGGGTGTGCAGTGGAAGGTAGTAAAGATGGGCGTGCAGTGGAAGGGTAGTAAAGATGGGAGTGCAGTGGAAGGGTAATAAAGATGGGTGTGCAGTGGAAGGGTAGTAAAGATGGGTGTGCAGTGGAAGGGTAGTAAAGATGGGTGTGCAGTGGAAGGGTAGTAAAGATGGGTGTGCAGTGGAAGGGTAGTAAAGATGGGTGTGCAGTGGAAGGGTAGTAAAGATGGGTGTGCAGTGGAAGGGTAGTAAAGATGGGCGTGCAGTGGAAGGGTAGTAAAGATGGGTGTGCAGTGGAAGGGTAGTAAAGATGGGCGTGCAGTGGAAGGGTAGTAAAGAAGGGAGTGCAGTGGAAGGGTAGTAAAGATGGGAGTGCAGTGGAAGGGTAGTAAAGATGGGCGTGCAGTGGAAGGGTTGCAAGGAAGGGAGTGCAGTGGAAGGGTAGTAAAGAAGGGAGTGCAGTGGAAGGGTAGTAAAGAAGGGAGTGCAGTGGAAGGGTAGTAAAGAAGGGAGTGCAGTGGAAGGGTAGTAAAGATGGGAGTGCAGTGGAAGGGTAGTAAAGATGGGAGTGCAGTGGAAGGGTAGTAAAGATGGGAGTGCAGTGGAAGGGTAGTAAAGATGGGAGTGCAGTGGAAGGGTAGTAAAGATGGGAGTGCAGTGGAAGGTAGTAAAGATGGGAGTGCAGTGGAAGGGTAGTAAAGATGGGAGTGCAGTGGAAGGTAGTAAAGATGGGAATGCAGTGGAATGGTAGTAAAGATGGGAGTGCAGTGGAAGGGTAGTAAAGATGGGAGTGCAGTGGAAGGGTAGTAAAGATGGGCGTGCAGTGGAAGGTAGTAAAGATGGGAGTGCAGTGGAAGGGTAGTAAAGATGGGAGTGCAGTGGAAGGTAGTAAAGATGGGAGTGCAGTGGAAGGGTAGTAAAGATGGGCGTGCAGTGGAAGGTAGTAAAGATGGGAGTGCAGTGGAAGGGTAGTAAAGATGGGAGTGCAGTGGAAGGTAGTAAAGATGGGAGTGCAGTGGAAGGGTAGTAAAGATGGGAGTGCAGTGGAAGGTAGTAAAGATGGGAGTGCAGTGGAAGGGTAGTAAAGATGGGAGTGCAGTGGAAGGTAGTAAAGATGGGAGTGCAGTGGAAGGTAGTAAAGATGGGAGTGCAGTGGAAGGGTAGTAAAGATGGGAGTGCAGTGGAAGGGTAGTAAAGATGGGAGTGCAGTGGAAGGTAGTAAAGATGGGAGTGCAGTTGAAGGTAGTAAAGATGGGAGACACAAAGAACTTACGACAAAATTGAACCAGATTTACAAGAATCCTGTCTATCCCTCTCTTCCATTCAACTTTCCTTCAGTACCTACATCCCTGCATCAGTACCTACATCCCTGCATCAGTACCTACATCCCTGCATCAGTACCTACATCCCTGCATCAGTACCTACATCCCTGCATCAGTACCTACATCCCTGCATCAGTACCTACATCCCTGCATCAGTACCTACATCCCTGCATCAGTACCTACATCCCTGCATCAGTACTAACATCCCTGCATCAGTACCAACATCCCTGCATCAGTACCTACATCCCTGCATCAGTACCTACATCCCTGCATCAGTACCTAACATCCCTTCATCAGTACCTACATCCCTGCATCAGTACCTACATCCCTGCATCAGTACCTAACATCCCTTCATCAGTACCTACATCCCTGCATCTACATCCCTGCATCAGTACCTACATCCCTGCATCAGTACCTACATCCCTGCATCAGTACCTACATCCCTGCATCAGTACCTACATCCCTGCATCAGTACCTACACCCCTGCATCAGTCCTGCCGTGCTACCTGCCTCCCTATCTCAATTATGCCTTCTGTGTTGCGTTATGCACGCGCCTGTGTGTGTTAGTTACCATTTTGTCCTAGCACATGTCGAGTAGACACTAGGCTTGTTGTGCGTGTGTGTGTTAGTGTTTATTTCTGTTTCGTTGTTGTTTTCTTAATCCTGTCTTCATGAAAGACACTGCAACTACACGTTTTACCCAGGAGCAAATTTTAGGCTATACCGTATTAATATTTTAAATTAGGGGTCGGCTCCCCTTGTTTGGCGTTTTTTTCTGGTTGCACTCTGATGAGTGACACATTTTAAAGTTCTTTTCTTGCTTATTTAAAAAAAACATACATGACTTTCCGAAATATTAATTTTGGAGACTATCGGAAGAGTGAGTCAGCCTGGTTGACCGGTGCCGGGCACCGGGAGTGAGTCAGCCTGGTTGACTGGTGCCGGGCACCGGGAGTGAGTCAGCCTGGTTGACCGGTGCCGGGCACCGGGAGTACAAAAGCTCTATTAACTCATTAATAATTCTTAGGTACAAAGATGTTGTCTTCTTAGATATTATAATGTAGTCCAAATTTCTCCTACCCTCCTCCCCTCTCCTTTTTTTTTTCTCTCTCTCCTTTATAATTTGTGTTGCCCAACTCTATAATGACCGAGATATCTTCATAATTCCATATCTCCTGTTTATGGAATAGGTCGTCCTGAGGGATGATAATTCCCGAGTAAAAGTAACTCCAGCTTTTGTATACACTGACCTTCAATGGAATACTGAACGAATCCTCACTGCTGAAGTTTCAGCTCAGGCTATACACTGCTGAACTCTTCAATTGTTCTGTGAAGTCTCTACTGAAGTGTCCTGCTGATCAGCTCAGGCTGATCATTGTCCTGCTGAAGTCTCTCAGCTCAGGCTGATACATTGTTCTGGTGAAGTCTCTCAGCTCAGGCTGATACATTGTCCTGCTGAAGTCTCTCAGCTCAGGCTGATACAATGTCCTGTTGAAGTCTCTCAGCTCAGGCTGATACAGTGTCCTGCTGAAGTCTCTCACCTCAGGCGGATACAGTGTCCTGCTGAAGTCTCCATGCTCAGGCTGGTATATTTCAGTGCTATGCACGTGACCCTTCCTTTGTGATGGTATAAGACAGGGAATGAGGCACTTACGCAACATAAGTGTTTCACAAGTGCTTCATTCCTCAACTTGTCGGTTTTCTAAACCATTTATCACAAGACAGGGAAACATTGCTAACTTTCCTTCCCACTTTGCATCTCTCATATTGAAAAGTGGAACAACACACTGCTGCTGCAACTAACTTTGCTAAATAAAAAGCTAGATCCCACCTTTCTCTCTATCTTTCAACATAAACCCTCCCCCTCCTCTCTCTCATTCACTCTTTTCACTTTTCTAACTCTCCTACTTTCCCTGTTTTTATTCCTTCCCTCATTCCCTGTGTCTCTGTTATTCCCTCCTGCTGCTGCTCCGTGATGATACCTGTGTATAACGTGACGTCACTACCTCGTGGTTAAGGTATTAAGATAATAAAATAATTAACATTATCTTCTTCAGCGGTCATATTCCATGAGCGTAAATTGTGCACTTTTTGTTATCCCCTGATACTCCACTTGCTCTTCTCTCCCCTGATACTCCACTTGCTCTTCTCTCCCCTGATACTTCACTTGCTCTTCTCTCCCCTGATACTTCACTTGCTCTTCTCTCCCCTGATACTTCACTTGCTCTTCTCTCCCCTGATACTTCATTGCTCTTCTCTCCCCTGATACTTCACTTGCTCTTCTCTCCCCTGATACTTCACTTGCTCTTCTCTCCCCTGATACTTCACTTGCTCTTCTCTCCCCTGATACTTCACTTGCTCTTCTCTCCCCTGATACTTCACTTGCTCTTCTCTCCCCTGATACTCCACTTGCTCTTCTCTCCCCTGATACTTCACTTGCTCTTCTCTTCCCTGATACTTCACTTGCTCTTCTCTCCCCTGATACTTCACTTGCTCTTCTCTCCCCTGATATTTCACTTGCTCTTCTCTCCCCTGATACTTCACTTGCTCTTCTCTCACCTGATACTTCACTTGCTCTTCTCTCCCCTGATACTCCACTTGCTCTTCTCTCCCCTGATACTTCACTTGCTCTTCTCTCCCCTGATACTTCACTTGCTCTTCTCTCCCCTGATACTCCACTTGCTCTTCTCTCCCCTGATACTTCACTTGCTCTTCTCTTCCCTGATACTTCACTTGCTCTTCTCTCCCCTGATACTTCACTTGCTCTTCTCTCCCCTGATATTTCACTTGCTCTTCTCTCCCCTGATACTTCACTTGCTCTTCTCTCACCTGATACTTCACTTGCTCTTCTCTCCCCTGATACTCCACTTGCTCTTCTCTCCCCTGATACTTCACTTGCTCTTCTCTCCCCTGATACTTCACTTGCTCTTCTCTCCCCTGATACTTCACTTGCTCTTCTCTCCCCTGATACTCCACTTGCTCTTCTCTCCCCTGATACTTCACTTGCTCTTCTCTCACCTGATACTCCACTTGCTCTTCTCTCACCTGATACTTCACTTGCTCTTCTCTCCCCTGATACTTCACTTGCTCTTCTCTCACCTGATACTTGCTTTTCTCTCCCCTGATACTTCATTTGCTCTTCTCTCCCCTGATACTCCACTTGCTCTTCTCTCCCCTGATACTTCACTTGCTCTTCTCTCCCCTGATACTTCACTTGCTCTTCTCTCCACTGATACTCCACTTGCTCTTCTCTCCCCTGATACTCCACTTGCTCTTCTTTCCCCTGATACTTCACTTGCTCTTCTCTCCCCTGATACTTCACTTGCTCTTCTCTCCCCTGATACTTCACTTGCTCTTCTCTCCCCTGATACTTCACTTGCTCTTCTCTCACCTGATACTCCACTTGCTCTTCTCTCACCTGATACTTCACTTGCTCTTCTCTCCCCTGATACTTCACTTGCTCTTCTCTCCCCTGATACTCCACTTGCTCTTCTCTCCCCTGATACTTCACTTGCTCTTCTCTCACCTGATACTTCACTTGCTCTTCTCTCCCCTGATACTTCACTTGCTCTTCTCTCCCCTGATACTTCACTTGCTCTTCTCTCCCCTGATACTTCACTTGCTCTTCTCTCCCCTGATACTTCACTTGCTCTTCTCTCCCCTGATACTTCACTTGCTCTTCTCTCACCTGATACTTCACTTGCTCTTCTCTCCCCTGATACTTCACTTGCTCTTCTCTCCCCTGATACTCCACTTGCTCTTCTCTCCCCTGATACTTCACTTGCTCTTCTCTCACCTGATACTTCACTTGCTCTTCTCTCCCCTGATACTCCACTTGCTCTTCTCTCACCTGATACTTCACTTGCTCTTCTCTCCCCTGATACTTCACTTGCTCTTCTCTCCCCTGATACTTCACTTGCTCTTCTCTCCCCTGATACTTCACTTGCTCTTCTCTCCCCTAATACTTCACTTGCTCTTCTCTCCCCTGATACTCCACTTGCTCTTCTCTCCCCTGATACTTCACTTGCTCTTCTCTCCCCTGATACTTCACTTGCTCTTCTCTCCCCTGATACTTCACTTGCTCTTCTCTCCCCTGATACTTCACTTGCTCTTCTCTCCCCTGATACTTCACTTGCTCTTCTCTCCCCTGATACTTCACTTGCTCTTCTCTCCCCTGATACTTCACTTGCTCTTCTCTCCCCTGATACTCCACTTGCTCTTCTCTCCCCTGATACTTCACTTGCTCTTCTCTCCCCTGATACTTCACTTGCTCTTCTCTCCCCTAATACTTCACTTGCTCTTCTCTCCCCTGATACTCCACTTGCTCTTCTCTCCCCTGATACTTCACTTGCTCTTCTCTCCCCTGATACTTCACTTGCTCTTCTCTCCCCTGATACTTCACTTGCTCTTCTCTCCCCTGATACTTCACTTGCTCTTCTCTCCCCTGATACTTCACTTGCTCTTCTCTCCCCTGATACTTCACTTGCTCTTCTCTCCCCTGATACTTCACTTGCTCTTCTCTTCCCTGATACTTCACTTGCTCTTCTCTCCCCTGATACTTCACTTGCTCTTCTCTCCCCTGATACTTCACTTGCTCTTCTCTCCCCTGATACTCCACTTGCTCTTCTCTCCCCTGATACTTCACTTGCTATTCTCTCCCCTGATACTTCACTTGCTCTTCTCTCCCCTGATACTCCACTTGCTCTTCTCTCCCCTGATACTTTACTTGCTCTTCTCTCCCCTGATACTCCACTTGCTCTTCTCTTCCCTGATACTTCACTTGCTCTTCTCTCCCCTGATACTTCACTTGCTCTTCTTTCCCCTGATACTTCACTTGCTCTTCTCTCCCCTGATACTTCACTTGCTCTTCTCTCCCCTGATACTTCACTTGCTCTTCTCTCCCCTGATACTCCACTTGCTCTTCTCTCCCCTGATACTTCACTTGCTCTTCTCTCCCCTGATACTTCACTTGCTCTTCTCTCCCCTAATACTTCACTTGCTCTTCTCTCCCCTGATACTCCACTTGCTCTTCTCTCCCCTGATACTTCACTTGCTCTTCTCTCCCCTGATACTTCACTTGCTCTTCTCTCCCCTGATACTTCACTTGCTCTTCTCTCCCCTGATACTTCACTTGCTCTTCTCTCCCCTGATACTTCACTTGCTCTTCTCTCCCCTGATACTTCACTTGCTCTTCTCTCCCCTGATACTTCACTTGCTCTTCTCTCCCCTGATACTCCACTTGCTCTTCTCTCCCCTGATACTTCACTTGCTCTTCTCTCCCCTGATACTTCACTTGCTCTTCTCTCCCCTAATACTTCACTTGCTCTTCTCTCCCCTGATACTCCACTTGCTCTTCTCTCCCCTGATACTTCACTTGCTCTTCTCTCCCCTGATACTTCACTTGCTCTTCTCTCCCCTGATACTTCACTTGCTCTTCTCTCCCCTGATACTTCACTTGCTCTTCTCTCCCCTGATACTTCACTTGCTCTTCTCTCCCCTGATACTTCACTTGCTCTTCTCTCCCCTGATACTTCACTTGCTCTTCTCTTCCCTGATACTTCACTTGCTCTTCTCTCCCCTGATACTTCACTTGCTCTTCTCTCCCCTGATACTTCACTTGCTCTTCTCTCCCCTGATACTCCACTTGCTCTTCTCTCCCCTGATACTTCACTTGCTATTCTCTCCCCTGATACTTCACTTGCTCTTCTCTCCCCTGATACTCCACTTGCTCTTCTCTCCCCTGATACTTTACTTGCTCTTCTCTCCCCTGATACTCCACTTGCTCTTCTCTTCCCTGATACTTCACTTGCTCTTCTCTCCCCTGATACTTCACTTGCTATTCTCTCCCCTGATACTTCACTTGCTCTTCTCGCCCCTAATACTTCACTTGCTCTTCTCTCCCCTGATACTTCACTTGCTCTTCTCTCCCCTGATACTTCACTTGCTCTTCTCTCCCCTGATACTCCACTTGCTCTTCTCTCACCTGATACTTCACTTGCTCTTCTCTCCCCTGATACTTCACTTGCTCTTCTCTCCCCTGATACTTCACTTGCTCTTCTCTCCCCTGATACTCCACTTGCTCTTCTCTCACCTGATATTTCACTTGCTCTTCTCTCCCCTGATACTTCACTTGCTCTTCTCTCCCCTGATACTTCACTTGCTCTTCTCTCCCCTGATACTTCACTTGCTCTTCTCTCCCCTGATACTTCACTTGCTCTTCTCTCCCCTGATACTTCACTTGCTCTTCTCTCCCCTGATACTTCACTTGCTCTTCTCTCCCCTGATACTCCACTTGCTCTTCTCTCCCCTGATACTTCACTTGCTCTTCTCTCCCCTGATACTTCACTTGCTATTCTCTCCCCTGATACTTCACTTGCTCTTCTCTCCCCTGATACTTCACTTGCGCTTCTCTCCCCTGATACTTCACTTGCTCTTCTCTCCCCTGATACTTCACTTGCTCTTCTCTCCCCTGATACTCCACTTGCTCTTCTCTCCCCTGATACTTCACTTGCTCTTCTCTCCCCTGATACTCCACTTGCTCTTCTCTCCCCTGATACTCCACTTGCTCTTCTCTCCCCTGATACTTCACTTGCTCTTCTCTCCCCTGATACTTCACTTGCTCTTCTCTCCCCTGATACTTCACTTGCTATTCTCTCCCCTGATACTTCACTTGCTCTTCTCGCCCCTAATACTTCACTTGCTCTTCTCTCCCCTGATACTCCACTTGCTCTTCTCTTCCCTGATACTTCACTTGCTCTTCTCTCCCCTGATACTCCACTTGCTCTTCTCTCCCCTGATACTCCACTTGCTCTTCTCTCCCCTGATACTTCACTTGCTCTTCTCTCCCCTGATACTTCACTTGCTCTTCTCTCCCCTGATACTTCACTTGCTCTTCTCTCCCCTGATACTTCATTTGCTGTTCTCTCCCCTGAAACTTGCTCTTCTATCCCCTGATACTCCACTTGATCTTCTCTCCCCTGATACTTCACTTGCTCTTCTCTCCCCTGATACTTCACTTGCTCTTCTCTCCCCTGATACTCCACTTGCTCTTCTCTCCCCTGATACTTCATTTGCTGTTCTCTCCCCTGATACTTGCTCTTCTATCCCCTGATACTCCACTTGCTCTTCTCTCCCCTGATACTTCACTTGCTCTTCTCTCCCCTGATACTCCAGTTGCTCTTCTCTACCCTGATACTTCACTTGCTCTTCTCTTCCCTGATACTTCACTTGCTCTTCTCTCCCCTGATACTCCACTTGCTCTTCTCTCCCCTGATTCTTTACTTGCTCTTCTCTCCCCTGATACTCCACTTGCTCTTCTCTCCCCTGATACTCCACTTGCTCTTCTCTCCCCTGATACTTCACTTGCTCTTCTCTCCCCTGATACTCCACTTGCTCTTCTCTCACCTGATACTTCACTTGCTCTTCTCTCCCCTGATACTCCACTTGCTCTTCTCTCACCTGATACTTCACTTGCTCTTCTCTCCCCTGATACTCCACTTGCTCTTCTCTCCCCTGATACTCCACTTGCTCTTCTCTCACCTGATACTTCACTTGCTCTTCTCTCCTCTGATACTTCACTTGCTCTTCTCTCCCCTGATACTTCACTTGCTCTTCTCTCCCCTGATACTTCACTTGCTCTTCTCTCCCCTGATACTTCACTTGCTCTTCTCTCTCCTGATACTACACTTGCTCTTCTCTCCACTGATACTTCACTTGCTCTTCTCTCCCCTGATACTCCACTTGCTCTTCTCTCCCCTGATACTTCACTTGCTCTTCTCTCCCCTGATACTTCACTTGCTCTTCTCTCCCCTGATACTTCACTTGCTCTTCTCGCCCCTGATACTTCACTTGCTCTTCTCTCCCCTGATACTCCACTTGCTCTTCTCTTCCCTGATACTTCACTTGCTCTTCTCTCCCCTGATACTCCACTTGCTCTTCTCTCCCCTGATACTCCACTTGCTCTTCTCTCCCCTGATACTTCACTTGCTCTTCTCCCTCTGATACTTCACTTGCTCTTCTCTCCCCTGATACTTCACTTGCTCTTCTCTCCCCTGATACTCCACTTGTTCTTCTCTCCCCTGATACTCCACTTGCTCTTCTCTCCCCTGATACTCCACTTGCTCTTCTCTCCCCTGATACTTCATTTGCTGTTCTCTCCCCTGATACTTGCTCTTCTCTCCCCTGATACTCCACTTGCTCTTCTCTCCCCTGATACTTCACTTGCTCTTCTCTCCCCTGATACTTCACTTGCTCTTCTCTCCCCTGATACTCCACTTGCTCTTCTCTCCCCTGATACTTCACTTGCTCTTCTCTCACCTGATACTCCACTTGCTCTTCTCTCCCCTGATACTCCACTTGCTCTTCTCTCACCTGATACTCCACTTGCTCTTCTCTCACCTGATACTCCACTTGCTCTTCTCTCCCCTGATACTTCACTTGCTCTTCTCTCCCCTGATACTCCACTTGCTCTTCTCTCCCCTGATACTCCACTTGCTCTTCTCTCACCTGATACTTCACTTGCTCTTCTCTCCCCTGATACTCCACTTGCTCTTCTCTCACCTGATGCTTCACTTGCTCTTCTCTCCCCTGATACTTCACTTGCTCTTCTCTCACCTGATACTTCACTTGCTCTTCTCTCCCCTGATACTCCACTTGCTCTTCTCTCACCTGATACTCCACTTGCTCTTCTCTCCCCCTGATACTTCACTTGCTCTTCTCTCCCCTGATACTCCACTTGCTCTTCTCTCACCTGATACTCCACTTGCTCTTCTCTCCCCTGATACTCCACTTGCTCTTCTCTCCCCTGATACTCCACTTGCTCTTCTCTCACCTGATACTCCACTTCCTCACCCCGCCTGACCATGAAGAGTTATGTAACTTCCCATTCTGAAGGCGCACTAGAGCGCCTACGGGCTTGGCGCTTCCCTGTCTGTATAATGATGATAATAATAGTGTGTTTGTGTACTCGCCTAGTTGTGGTTACAGGGGTCGAGTCACAGCTCCTGGCCCCGCCTCTTCACTGGCCGCTACTGGGTCACTCTTCCCGTTCCATGAGCTTTATCATACCTCTTCTTAAGGGTATGTATGGATCCTGCCTCCACTACATCACTGCCCAGACTATTAAATTCCTGACAACTCTGTGACTGAAGAAATACTTTCTAACATTCCTGTGATTCATCTGAGTCTTCAACTTCCAACTGAGACCCCTTGTTGATGTAACCCATCTTTGGAACACACTGTTTCTGTCCACCTTGTCGATTCATCTCAGTATTTTGTATGTCGTTATCATATCTCCCCTATCTCTCTTGTCTTCCAGTGTTGTCAAGGCGATTTCCCTTAATCTCTCCTCGTAGGACATACCCTTTAGCTCCGGGACTAGTCTTGTTGCAAACCTTTGAACATTCTCTAGTTTCCTTACAGGCTTGGCTAGATGTGGGCTCCAAACTGGTGCTGCATACTCCAATATAGGCCTAACGTACACAGTGCACAGGGTCCTGAACGATTCCTTATTAAGATGTCGGAATGCTGTTCTTAGGTTTGCTAGGCGCCCATATGCTGCAGCAGTTATTCGGTTGATGTGCGCCTCATTAGATGTGTCTGGTGTTATACTCACCCCAAGATCCTTTTCCTTGAGTGAGGTTTGTAGTCTCTGGCCTCCTAGACTGTACTCCGCCTTTGATCTTCTTTGCCCTTCCCCAGTTTTATGATTTTGCACTTGGTGATGTTGAACTCCCGGAGCCAGTTGCTGGACCAAGCCTGCAGACTGTCCAGATTCCTTTGTAGTTTTGCCTGGCCCTCGTCCGATTGAATTTGTGTGTGTGTGTGTGTGTGTGTGTGTGTGTGTGTGTGTGTGTGTGTGTGTGTGTGTGTGTGTGTGTGTGTGTGTGTAATACCTACTAGTTAATACAAGAGTAGAGTTAGTTCTGGTATTGGGGCACTTTGTTATAAATGCATCTCACATTTATTGATAAACTGACACTGGTACTGACACCATATTTCTTTCCTGAGTTTCATAACACTTAAATTTTTTTCCCACATGTATACATGCTGACTTAATCTTTGAGCGAACAGAAGGTGAATGTTTAGTGAACATAGTGTTATGATGTTCATTTTGTCACTGTGAACACTTGACTGAACTCATTATTAAAGTGATACACAGTGTGACACACACTGTGTATTAATTTACATCTGGCATTGGCCACGCGATAATTTTTTTATTTTTTTTTTTACACCACTGACACTTGGAATCAGACCGCCGCGTCCACTGACAATTTCATCATGTCAGTTAATTAAAAAATTCACTTCAATCAAAAGGCAAGAGCTGCTGAATGATTGTTGGCTTTGATTGTCTACACTAGATTGTGATTGTCTGTCCTGGGTCATTATGGCACCTGTTGGTAGTGATGGCACCTGTTAGTGATGGCACCTGCTAGTAGTGAGGGTGGCACCTGTTGGCAGTGATGACACCTGTTGGTAGTGATGACACCTGTTGGTAGTGATGGCACCTGCTAGTAGTGATGGCACCTGTTGGTAGTGATGACACCTGTTAGTAGTGATGGCACCTGTTGGTAGTGATGACACCTGTTAGTAGTGATGGCACCTGTTGGCAGTGATGACACCTGTTGGTAGTAATGACACCTGTTAGTAGTGATGGCACCTGCTAGTATTGATGGCACCTGTTAGTAGTGATGGCACCTATTGGTAGTGATGACACCTGTTGGCAGTGATGACACCTGTTGGTAGTGATGGCACCTGTTAGTAGTGATGGCACCTGCTAGTAGTGATGGCACCTGTTAGTAGTGATGGCACCTATTGGTAGTGATGACACCTGTTGGCAGTGATGACACCTGTTGGTAGTGATGACACCTGTTAGTAGTGATGACACCTGCTAGTAGTGATGGCACCTGTTAGTAGTGATGGCACCTATTGGTAGTGATGACACCTGTTGGCAGTGATGACACCTGTTGGTAGTGATGGCACCTGTTAGTAGTGATGGCACCTGCTAGTGATGGCACCTGTTGGTAGTGATGGCACCTATTGGTAGTGATGACATCTGTTGGTAGTGATGACACCTGTTGGTAGTGATGACACCTGTTGGTAGTGATGACACCTGTTGGTAGTGATGGCACCTGTTGGTAGTGATGACACCTGTTAGTAGTGATGGCACCTGATAGTAGTGATGGCACCTGATAGTAGTGAGGGTGGCACCTGTTGGTAGTGATGGCACCTGTTAGTAGTGAGGGTGGCACCTGTTGGTAGTGATGACACCTGTTGGTAGTGAAGATGACACCTGTTGATATTGATAGCACCTGTTGATAGTTATGGTGGCACCTGTTGGTAGTGGTGATGGCACTTGTTGGTAGTTATGGCACCTGTTAGTGACGACTTCTGTTTGTAGTGATGGCACCTGTTAGTGACGACTTCTGTTTGTAGTGATGGCACCTGTTGGTAGTGGTGATGGCACCTGTTAGTATGTCACCTGTTAGTAGTGATGGCACCTTTTGGTAGTGGTGATAGCAACTGTTGGTAGCCATGATGGCATCTGTTGGTAGTGATTGTGGCACCTGTTAGTAGTGATGGCGGCACCTGTTAGTAGTGATGGTGGCAACTGTCGGTAGCCATGATGGCACCTGTTGGTAGCCATGATGGCAACTGTTGGTAGTGATGTTACCTGTTAATGGTGAATGACACCTGTTGTAGTGATGGTACTTGTTGGTAGTGATATCTGTTGGTAGTGATTATGGCACCTTTATATTAGCCATGACTACACTTGTTGGGAGCCATGAGTCCCCATCTTGGTTATCATTACCTCCCATGTTTGTGGTCATTACTCTGTGTTTGTAACCGGTACTTTCCATGTTGGCAGCAATGACTTCCCATGTTGGTAGCCTTGAAGCCAAGTGTAGCGGTACCAAGTTTCAATCTCAGCTGTTACTTTATTAAGCTGAGGATAGTAAAAAAAATAATAAATTGCCGTAGCTTCCCCTTATATTGCACACTGGATATTAATTTGTTTATGAGTAAAGAAATTAATATGGGCATTTTAGTGTAGTGTCAGAAATACGGTATGTAAATGAGAGGGTGATATAGGGGAGACTGCCTCGTTTATCCTCCCCTTACGCCAATTTGAATGCATAACTAAGCTTTTTAATTAGTGAATAAATACTGCTGAATATTTGACGATTTTCAACAGCCTTATATGCATGTATAGTGTGCTTTATATGCTTGCATATATGTATACCCAAACAAGGAATCTAAAGGACCATTGGTTGATTCCCTTGCAGAGCGAGATTTATATGTTAGCGAGACTTAAGTACAAGTTTCTGTACCTACTGCCTCTTCTTTATCAAGTAATAAGTAGGTTTCTGGGCACTGGTTTGCGTGCTGCTCGCACCCTGACAGGAGAATATCCTATCTACATTATCAGGAAGACGGGACTCCACTCAGTAGTTTTGCTACTGTAACTTATAACTGCTAAACACAAAATTATAATGGCTTATATAAAAAAATATGATCAAAGGGATGAGTTTGTTGTGAGTTGTATATTGTGACGTCATGTTACAGAAATGAATCTTGAATCTTACCGATACGTTGATATAAACTTCAGTAAATGATCGTGACTTTCCCTTCTGCTTACTGATGACTAAAATTATACAGGAAAGAGGAGGATAGGCAGGCCGCATATTCCTAGACTACCTTATTGTCTTCGTTAAATCCTAATGATAGATTCAGTTATAGAGAGAAATTACAGGCTTGAGTGACATGGGTGCTACAGTGGGTAATAAAAATAGCCAATAATTAGACGACACATAGACATAGAGTTCATGATTTACATAAACAGTCAAACTGGGGAAATAAACTCCTTCATGTCAGTGTTTGTGGATGATGGAGACTTACATGAACTCTGTAACATTCTACAATAGTTGTCCCACGATAGCCTACAAGAATTCAATACCATCAAATTTCATGAGATGACGATAAGATGAAGGAGGTATGGTGTCGGAGCTCCTGGACCACCTGATAGTGATTCAGCCTCTCGAATGACAGAATGAAAATTGGAATAGAAGCCAGAGATAGGCATTATACCAGATGTTTTCCCCGAGACGCGCACCAACAGGATTATATCCCGGCATCTGTGAAGGTTGCACATGAGAACGACAGACAGAAATATAAAACAAAATGGGATTCACATGAATACACGTAAGACCAGGACTGAAGTGTGTGGCGTCAGCATGCATCTTGTGACTAATGAAGAAGCTTACAAAGCAACCTTGAAGGGTAAAAAAAAAAAAAAAAAAAAATGAAAAAAAAAAAAAAAAAAAAAAAAACACGGAGCGGATGGGGCTTGAACCCGTGGCGAGCGAGTCGTAAAACTTCAAGTCTACTAACAAGACATGACATGTGTCTATCGGCAAGTGCCTTTGACAATCGAATAACTGAGAAAACTGGTCACAGACCTGAGAAAATTGGGATACTAAGATGGAACCCCCTCAAGTCCGTCAAGGAAGAAGAGACCAGAGGAGACATGATCACAAATTACAAGAAATTAACATGCATTTACAAGTAGATATTACACAAATAAACCAGAGACAAGAGAAGTAAACTTATGACAACATTTCGGTCCAACTTGGACCATTAACCAGTGACACACTGGTTAATGGTCTCTCTCTCCTTTATAATTTGTGTTGCCCAACTCTATAATGACCAAGATATCTTCATAATTCCATATCTCCTGTTTATGGAATAGGTCGTCCTGAGGGATGATAATTCCCGAGTAAAAGTAACTCCAGCTCTGCTGAAACTAAACCTTTTGTATACACTGGACCTTCAATGGAATACTGAACGATATCCTCATTGTCCTGCTGAAGTCTCTCAGCTCAGGCTGATACATTGTTCTGGTGAAGTCTCTCAGCTCAGGCTGATACATTGTTCTGGTGAGGTCTCTCAGCTTAGGCTGATACATTGTTCTGGTGAAGTCTCTCAGCTCAGGCTGATACATTGTTCTGGTGAAGTCTCTCAGCTTAGGCTGATACATTGTTCTGGTGAAGTCTCTCAGCTTAGGCTGATACATTGTTCTGGTAAAGTCTCTCAGCTCAGGCTGATACATTGTTCTGGTGAAGTCTCTCACCTCAGGCGGATACAGTGTCCTGCTGAAGTCTCTCAGCTCAGGCTGATACATTGTTCTGGTGAGGTCTCTCAGCTCAGGCTGATACATTGTTCTGGTGAAGTCTCTCAGCTTAGGCTGATACATTGTTCTGGTGAAGTCTCTCAGCTCAGGCTGATACATTGTTCTGGTGAAGTCTCTCAGCTTAGGCTGATACATTGTTCTGGTGAAGTCTCTCAGCTTAGGCTGATACATTGTTCTGGTGAAGTCTCTCAGCTCAGGCTGATACATTGTTCTGGTGAGGTCTCTCAGCTCAGGCTGATACATTGTTCTGGTGAAGTCTCTCAGCTTAGGCTGATACATTGTTCTGGTGAAGTCTCTCAGCTCAGGCTGATACATTGTTCTGGTGAGGTCTCTCAGCTCAGGCTGATACATTGTTCTGGTGAAGTCTCTCAGCTTAGGCTGATACATTGTTCTGGTGAAGTCTCTCAGCTCAGGCTGATACATTGTTCTGGTGAAGTCTCTCAGCTTAGGCTGATACAGTGTCCTGCTGAAGTCTCTCAGCTCAGGCTGATACATGGTTCTGGTGAAGTCTCTCAGCTCAGGCTGATACATTGTTCTGGTGAAGTCTCTCAGCTCAGGCTGATACATTGTTCTGGTGAAGTCTCTCAGCTCAGGCTGATACATTGTCCTGCTGAAGTCTCTCAGCTCAGGCTGATACATTGTTCTGGTGAAGTCTCTCAGCTCAGGCTGATACATTGTTCTGGTGAAGTCTCTCAGCTCAGGCTGATACATTGTTCTGGTGAAGTCTCTCAGCTCAGGCTGATACAGTGTCCTGCTGAAGTCTCTCAGCTCAGGCTGATACAGTGTCCTGCTGAAGTCTCCCGGCTCAGGCTGATACATTGTTCTGGTGAAGTCTCTCAGCTCAGGCTGATACATTGTTCTGGTGAAGTCTCTCAGCTCAGGCTGATACAGTGTCCTGCTGAAGTCTCTCAGCTCAGGCTGATACATTGTTCTGGTGAAGTCTCTCACCTCAGGCGGATACAGTGTCCTGCTGAAGTCTCTCAGCTCAGGCTGATACATTGTTCTGGTGAAGTCTCTCAGCTCAGGCTGATACAGTGTCCTGATGAAGTCTCCCAGCTCAGGCTGATACAGTGTCCTGCTGAAGTCTCTCAGCTCAGGCTGATACAGTGTCCTGAAATCTCTCAGCTCAGGCTGATACATTGTCCTGCTGAAGTCTCTCAGCTCAGGCTGATACAGTGTCCTGCTGAAGTCTCTTAGCTCAGGCTGATACATTGTCCTGCTGAAGTCTCCCAGCTCAGGCTGATACAGTGTCCTGCTGAAGTCTCCCAGCTCAGGCTGATACAGTGTTCTGCTGAAGTCTCCCAGCTCAGGCTGATACATTTCAGTGCTATGCACGTGACCCTTCGAGTAAGTCGTAAAACTTCAAAAGTCTGCTAACAAGACATGACAAGTGTCTATCGGCAAGTGCCTTTGACAATCAAATAACTGAGAAAACTGGTCACAGACCTGAGAGAATTGGGATACTAAGATGGAACCCCCTCAAGTCAGTCAGGGAAGAAGAGACCAGTGAGACTTGATCACAAATTACAAGAAATTAACATGCATTACAAAGTAGATATTAAACAAATAAACCAGAGACAAGAGAAGTAAACTTATGACGACATTTCGGTCCAACTTGGACCATTAACCAGTGACACACTAACGTGTTAGTGTGTCGAATAGTTTAATGATATCTAGTTTAATAACACTAACGTGTTAGTGTGTGACTAGTTAATATTCTGTGTGCGGGTTATTTGGGTATTGTTCCAGTCACGGTATTGTCTCTTTATTTTTTATAGTCGATATTATTAAACTATTTGACACGGAATAACAAGAGGGAAGACTGAAGGGGGGGGGGGGAATTAGAAGGTTAAACCAGTCTGACTGATGGAAGACAACATACGTGTTGCAGAACAAGATTGTTTTGCAACACTGTAGTTGGAAGACAATGACCACACACAATGGTTGATGCAAGCACTTACAGCTCAACAACAAGCTTAATGAAAAACTTAAGTCAATTATGACTTGATAAAGTTCTCCTGGGCAGTATAGTAACATCAATGAGGCCACTGGTTCGTGACTGGCGGGTGGAGGACCGAGCATCCGTAAATCCTCGTACTGTAAAGCTTTAATGCCTCTCTCGCTGCCTCTCTCTCTCTCATATATATATATATATATATATATATATATATATATATATATATATATATATATATATATATATATATATATATATATATATATATTTATTTTTGTGTTGATAAAGGTCTGGATGAGCGAAATGTTGTGTATAGACTTAAGTTTGTGTGTGTGCAGTAAGTGTGTGAGGGACGTGAAGAATTTTGTCAACAAGTGGAAGGTTTTATATATATACGAGGGTTGAGTTGGTGTAATTATAGGCTTCTGCAGCAATGAGTTTCTTGAGGAAGAATGCACTATAATTGAACAAGTATTTTCTAAACTCCACTATCCTCGTCACTTCATCAGAGACTGCAGACGGCGAGCATTAAACATCTTCAACACACCAAGAGAAGACACTGCCGAGAAGAGATACATAGTCCTCCCCACCAACTCCATTGCCAAACACGTTTCCAATACCTCATTCCAAGTATCTACCTCCATAACCACGACCATCAAGGACATTACCAGTAATAGACAGGACAAGCTTCCATCCTCTGCAGGGGTATACATAATCCCTTGTAATGACTGCAGCAAATTATACGTGGGCGAAACATCAAGGGACCTCCAAACACGTATTTCAGAACACCAATACGCAAGCAGGTCTAACGATACAAGGAATGCCTGTGTACAACACCGTAATTCACACAACCATTTAATAAACTACAGAAACTCAAGACTTATCGCCACAGAAGACAAAACTCAATACCGAAGAATCCTGAAATCATCGCTTATCTCTATATCCGACAACTTCAACCAGAATAGTGGCTTCTATAACATAGCTGAACCACTTGCCAAAAAACTTCTTCATCGCTATCCCACAGGAGTGGAAGAACACTGCAGAAGGTCTGCTCACAAACTTATCCAATCTCCCTTCCAAGCTACCCAAGACTCTATAACCCCACTCGGTACATCATCAGATGCAGCATTCTCCACCTCAACATTCTAAACCTGACTGCAAATTCTCGCGTACCTTCCACCCCAGGTAGATATCTTTGTGACATGAAAAAGCCCACTGTGTGGGCGAAACGTTGTCAATAAAGGATCACATTATACTGCATATGTGTTTATATTTCCAGGGTTGAGTTACTCTGACAGCCCAACAGGGCGGCCAGAGACAGGGGACAGTAGCAGGAGCCCAATTCTGGTACAGACAGGCGAGCGCGCGCGCGCACACACACACACACACACACACACAGACACACACACACACACACACACACAAACACACACACACACACACACACACACACACACACACACACACACACACACACACACACACACACACACACACACACACACACACACACACATACATCACGTGGTAACCAACCAGAAACTGAATAACAGAAACGAAAATCTAGTTTGAGTAAACTGGGAGAAAGTTTGTCTGCATGGGAGGAGGAGGCAGTGGACCAGGTGCATGGCGCCGGTGCATGGCGGGGAATTGTGATGTATGGCAGTGTATGGCTGCACCAGCCCATACAGGTAGTATACATGACTCTCTGTAATGATTTATACGAAGGTTGATGACCGCTTTGAGAATGTATGCTTGCCATCCTCCTCTCTCTCTCTCTTTCTCTCTCCCTCCCTCTCTCCTCCCCCCTCTCTCCCTCTCTCTCTCCCTCTCTCCCTCTCTTTTTCCCCTCTCTTTCTCTCTCTCTCTCACACACACACACACACACACCACATTCTTGAAGGGGAGAAAACGACCGACCAAGCTGATTTTCAGCACAGAAACAATGCGAAACAGGATCCTCCAAGAGAAACCACGGTTGAAGGAATCGGCAGCATACAAGAGGGTGTTAGTAGACCGAGACAGGACAAAAATACAACGACAGCAGCTGAGGGAGAGGACACAAAAGCGAAAACAGCTATCAGGAGAGACAAGGGCAGAATCAGCAGAAGACAACCAGAGCAGGGCAGAGCAACGGGTGCAAACACACACACAACCAACCCCAGAACCCCACAACCACACTATCCCAACACAGACCACAATCCACTCTGACAGACCCCACCCCACACTACGCTGTAGAATCCCACAGCACACTGCCAGGTCCCCCACCTTCATAGACCCCCGAAAACACAGTGATGGAGATGAAACTGAAGGTATAGTACACCAACGCTGATGGAATAACAAATAAGTGGGAGAAGTAGCACGAAAGAGTCCAAGAGGCATTACTGGACATCATAGCCTTCACAGAAACCAAGCTCACAGGGATGATAACAGATACCATCTTTCCAACAGGATATCAGATCCTGAGGAAAGACAGAGGGAACAGAGGGAGTGGAGAAGTGGCACTGCTGATCAAAAACCGATGAGATTTTGGTGAGCTGGAGAGAGGAGACAGAGGAAAAGCAAGAGATTACATAGTACTAACACTTCAGTCTGGAGGTCACAAGGTGGTAATTGCAGTGATATATAACCCACCACAGAACAGCATGAGGCCAAGGCAAAAGTATGATGAGAGTAATAGAGCGATGGGGGCCAAGAAACGTAAAGGGCTAAGATGGAGGTGGTACTGGAAAGCCTCATGTACCAATACGTAAGGGAAACTACCAGAGAGAGAGGAGAGGATGAACCAGCGAGAGTGGACCTAGTATTCACCTTGAGTAGTGCAGATATTGAGGACATCACGTATGAAAGACCCATGGGGACCAGTGATCATGTGGTTTTAAGCTTCGAGTACATAGTAGAGTTACAAGTGGAGGGGGAAGCAGGAAGGGGCTGACAAATGAAGCCAGACTACAAGAAAGGGGACTAACAAGCATGAACTTCCTAAACGGGGTTCAGTGGGACAAACAACTGACAGGGAGGTCAGTGGAGGAGATGATGGAATATGTGATAGTATGCAAGGAAGCTGAGGAGAGGTTTGTACCCAAGGGTAACAGGAATAATGAAAAAGCCTGGTTGAGCCCATGGTTCACCCCAAGGTGCAGGGAGGCCAAAACTAAGTGTGCCAGAAAATGGAAGTATAGAAGGCAAAGGACCCAGGAAAACAAGGAGACCAGTCATAGAGCCAGAAATGAATATGCACAGGTAAGACTGGAGGCCCAAAGGCAATATGAGAATGACATAGCAGCGAAAGCCAAGTCTGGCTCTAAGCTGGTGTACAGCCACATCAGGAGGAAAACAACAGTCAAGAACCAGGTAATCACGTTGAGGAAGGAAGGAGGGGAGGTCACAAAAAACGACTGCGAAGTATGTGAGGAACTCAACGTGAGATTCAAAGAAATGTTCACAGATGAGACAGAAGGGCCTCCAGAAAGGCAGAGAGGTGGGGTACACCATCAAGTGTTGGACACAATACATAAAACCGAGGAAGAAATGAAGAGGCTCTTAAGCGAGCTAGACACCTCAAAGGCGATGGGGCTGGATAACATCTCTCTATGGGTTCTGAGAGAGGGAGCAGAGGCACTTTATGTACCATTAACAACTATCTTCAACATACCTGTCGAAACAGGAAGACTAGCGGAGGTATAGAAGACAGCAAATGTAGCCCCAATTTTTAAAAATGGAGACAGACACGAAGCATTAA
The DNA here is from genome assembly GCF_038502225.1 of Cherax quadricarinatus. Taxonomy (NCBI): domain Eukaryota; kingdom Metazoa; phylum Arthropoda; class Malacostraca; order Decapoda; family Parastacidae; genus Cherax; species Cherax quadricarinatus. Next base: position 32,874,921 of record NC_091316.1, on the reverse strand, counting down.
ACTAAAGACCAGTGTTAATGACATGTATAGTATGCAAGGTCATGGAGAAAATTATCAGGATAAGAGTAGTGGAGCACCTAGAAAAGAATGAGTTTATCAGTGACAGCCAGCACGCTTTCAGGGACGGGAAATCCTGTGTCACAAACCTACTGGAGTTCTATGATAGGGTGACGGAAGTAAGACAGAGAGAGAGGGGTGGGTAGATTGCATTTTCTTGGACTGTAAGAAGGCGTTCGACACCTTTCCACACAAGAGATTAGTGCGGAAGCTGGAGGACCAGGCAGAGATAACAGGGAAGGCACTACAATGGATCAGGGAATACCTGTCAGGAAGAGAACGAGTCATGGTACGTGGCGAGGTGTCAGAGTGGGCGCCTGTAACGAACGGGGTGCCACAGGGATCAGTCCTAGGACCGGTGCTGTTTTTGGTATTTGTGAACGACATGACGGAAGGAAAAGACTCCGAAGTGTCCCTGTTTGAAGTTGATGAGAGGAATTCAATCGGACGAAGACCAGGCAGAACTACAGAGGGATTCGGACAGACTGCAGGCCTTGTCCAGCAATTGGCTCCTGAAGTTAAACCCCAGCAAGTGCAAAGTCATGAAGATTGGGAAAGGGCAAAGAAGACCACAGACGGAGTACAGTCTAGGGGACCAGAGCCTACAAACTTCACTCAAGGAAACTTATTTTGGTGTGTGTATAACACCGGCCACTTCTCCTGAGGCACACATCAACCAAATAACTGCTGCAGCATACAGGCGCCTGGCAAACCTAAGAACAGCGTTCCGACATCTAAATAAGGACTCATTCAGGACCCTCTACACTGTGTACGTTAGGCCCATATTGGAATATGCAGCGCCAGTTTGGAACCCTCACCTAGCCAAGCATGTAAGGAAACTAGAGAAAGTGCAAAGGTTTGCAAGAAGACTAGTCCCGGAGCTAAGGGGCATGTCCTACGAGGAAAGATTAAGGGAAATCGACCTGACGACACTGGAAGACAGGAGAGATAGACGGGATATGATAACGACATATAAAATACTAAGGGAAATCGACAGGGTGGACAAGGAATCGACAAGGTGGATAGACAGGGTGTTTCAGAGACGGGACACAGCAACAAGGGGTCACAGTTGGAAGTTGAAGACTCAAATGAATCACAGGGATGTTAGGAAGTATTTCTTCAGAGTTTTCTGGAAGTGGAACAGTCTGGGAAATGATGTAGTAGAGGCTGGATCCATACATAGCTTTAAGAAGGGGTATGATAAAGCTCATGGAGCAGGAAAAGTGACCTAGTAGCGACTAGTGAAGAGACGGGGCCAGGAGCTGTGAGTCGACCCCTGCAACCACAACTTGGTGAGTACACACACTCACACACAAAGTTTCAGAGTGGGCCCCTGTGATGAGCGCGGTTCCACAGGGGTCGAGTCATAGCTCTTGGCCCTGCGAAGAGGCGGGGCCAAGAGCTATAAATTGACCCCTTGTAACTACAATTATGCGAGCACAAAAAACACTCACAGAACAGTTGTCTTGGATACGCACGCACGTACATCCCACCCCTCACACACAACAGATGTGTGTGTGTGTGTGTGTGTGTGTGTGTGTGTTCTAAAGAGCACACTCTGCTCTCTAACAAGAGCGCGTTGAGCTCTCTAAAGAGCGCCCCGAGCTCTCTAACCATCTTGAAATACAAGAAGTTAATTAATTTTTAAGGTAAACTAATTAAATTTAATGAGCGTTTTAAATCTCCAAAATTATGCAAAATATTCCTTTATGGTACTGAAGAAGCTGCTGTGTGGGCGAAACATCTGGCCAGTCAAGATATCCAAGTTATATACATGTGTCTTATTAACTGGTACCATGTGTCTTATTAACTGGTACCATGTGTCTTATTAACTGGTACCATGTGTCTTATTAACTGGTACCATGTGTCTTATTAACTGGTACCATGTGTCTTATTAACTGGTACCATGTGTCTTATTAACTGGTACCATGTGTCTTAGTATTAACTGGTACCATGTGTCTTATTAACTGGTACCATGTGTCTTATTAACTGGTACCATGTGTCTTATTAACTGGTACCATGTGTCTTATTAACTGGTACCATGTGTCTTATTAACTGGTACCATGTGTCTTGTTAACTGGTAACATGTGTCTTATTAATTGGTACCATCCGTCTTGTTAACTGTTACCATGTGTCTTAACTGGTACCATGTGTCTTATTAACTGGTACTGTGTGTCTTATTAACTGGTAACAGGTGTCTTGTTAACTGGTACCATGTGTCTTGTTAGCTGTTACCATGTGTCTTAACTGTTACCAAGTGTCTTAACTGGTACCATGTGTCTTATTAACTGGTACCATGTGTCTTATTAACTGGTACCATGTGTCTTAACTGGTACCATGTGCCTTGTTAACTGTTACCATGTGTCTTGCTAACTGTTACCATATGTCTTAACTGGTACCATGTGTCTTATTAACTGGTACCATGTGTCTTGTTAACTGGTACTATGTGTCTTGTTAACTGGTACCATGTGCCTTGTTAACTGGTACCATGTGTCTTAACTGTTACCATGTGTCTTAACTGGTACCATGTGTCTTATTAACTGGTACCATGTGTCTTGTTAACTGGTACCATGTGTCTTAAGATACATAGTACCAGTTAATAACTGGTACCATGTGTCTTATTAACTGGTACCATATGTCTTGTTAACTGGTACAATGTATATTGTTAACTGGTACCATGTGTCTTGTTGACTGTTACCATGTGTCTTGTTGACTGGTACCATGTGTCTTATTAACTGGTACCATGTGTCTTATTAACTGGTACCATGTGTCTTATTAACTGGTACCATGTGTCTTGCTAACTGGTACCATGTGTCTTAACTGGTACCATGTGTCTTGTTAACTGGTACCATGTGTCTTGTTAACTGGTACCATGTGTCTTAACTGGTATCATGTGTCTTATTAACTGGTACCATGTCTTATGAACTGGTACCATATGTCTTGTTAACTGGTACCATGTGTCTTTTTAACTGGTACCATGTGTCTTGTTAACTGGTACAATGTGTCTTATTAACTGTTACTATGTGTCTTATTTATCAACTTTACATGTGCCTTTGTTATCAACTTGTACATGTGCCTTAGTTATCAACTTGTACATGTATCTTATTCATCAAATTGTACATGTTTCTCATTTATCAGCTTTTACATGTGTCTTATTCATCAAATTGTACATGTTTCTCATTTATCAGCTTTTACATGTGTCTTATTTATGAGCTTGTACATGTGTCTTATTTATCAACTTGTACATGTGATGTATCTATCAACTTGAACATCTGACCAGGTTGATGATTAAGACACGTGATCAAGTTGATGAATAATACATGCGCAGGTTGATAAGTCATATTCAAGTTGATGGATAAGACACATGTTTAGGTTGGTGAAACAGACAAGACTTATTCGCGACCTTGAACATATATTATTCATCAATTTTACACGTCTTATTCATCAATTTGAACAAGTGTCTTATGAACTTGAACATATCAGCTTGAACATGTGCCTTAACTTGAACATGTGACTTATTAGCTTGAATATGTCTTAATAACATGAGCATGTGTCTTACCAACTTGAACAAATGTCTTATCAACTTGAACAAATATCTTATCAATTAGAACAAATGTTTTATCAACCTGAACATGTATCTTATCAACTTGAACATGTGTCTTATCAGTTTGAACATGTCTTATCAACTTGAACAAGTGTCTTGTCAGCTTGACCATGTGTCTTATCAGCTTGAACAAGTGTCTTATCAACTTAAACGAGTCTGATCAATTCGAACATGTCTTGTTTATCAACTTCAACATGCGTTTTTTATCAACTTGAACATGTGTTCTATTTATCAACTTAATCATGTGTTCTATTTATCAACGTGTTAGTTACCATAAATACAGTTAAAACGAAAATTGAAGACACCTCAGAATATTCAGACAACAACAACAGCAAGGAATACCTAAACCAGCCAGGATGTTCCAGGTACTCTGGGAATACATGAAACAGCAGCAAGAAATACATAATCTTGCCAGGATGTTCCAGGTACACTGGGTATATATAACAACAGCAAGGAATACCTAATCTTGCCAGGATGTTACAGGTACAGTGGGGATATATAAAACAATAGCAAGGAATACCTAATCTTGCCAGGATATTACAGGTACACTGGGGATATATAAAACAACAGCAAGGAATACCTAATCTTGCCAGGATGTTACAGGTACACTGGGGATACATGAAACAACAGCAAGGAGTTCATCCTTTCTTGTCCGATAAGCTGTTATTTTATCTTTTTGTTGTGGACAGCTCCTTTCTTTTAATCTGGATGCTAATAGTATAGATGCTTGCTTTAACAGACTGAGGACACATACGACAACTGAGTTGTTCTTGGGGATAACTACTAGGGTGTTGAAATGCTTACTTTATATTCATTTCCACTGCTATCACCTGTCTTACATTCTAAACCCTGAGTTTCTTCAACATCTGACAACAGAAGGTCAGGCAGTGTTGTAAACACTGGTATGGGAACGTCTTCACTGTGTGGCACAGGTCTCCTTGCTGACTCCAAATTAGAATATTCCCACTTGACTTTCTTGTATCGATTGAAACCTTTCACATTCACCATATAGAAATAACAGTCGTCGTGGTGATTTTTCGGCTCCCTCCACACCACAGACACACTCAAATTTAAACTTTTCCTTTGTCTATTCTTCCACTGTTGTAACCCTTCTACACAGGTTGCAAAGCGTTTGGGGAGCCCGAGACTCGTCTTGTTCTCCAAGCGCCACTCCAAAATGAACAAGATAAGCAAAATTAATTGGGATTAAGCAGGCTCTTCATGAAGAACTCATAATATCTGGAAAAAAAAAAATTGGGTTACAATATTGTAACGTGGTCGTTGTTGATTTAACTCTTTTTCGTTAAATATTAAATCATTTAAAAATAAAATTCCAATATTTATTAAAACTATCTGTATATACACATTGTCACTACATATACATATGCCGAGTTATAGCTAAGTTCCCTGTTTATTGAGGGTAGGTGTGCAATATCTCGCAAACTAGAACCAGTCTGAATAACCTACTGGCATTTTCGAATTCAGCAACCCCAAAAATACCCAAAATACCTTCAAATATCTTTGGTAACGAATTTTGTTGTTGACCAGTAAAATACTGTTTACCTGATGGCTAGAGTGAAGGTTACAATACCAGTGTAGATTACAAGACCAGAATGTAGATTACTAGGCCAGAGTGTAGATTACTAGGCCAGAGTGTAGATTACTAGACCAGAGTGTAGATTACAAGACCAGAGTGTAGGTTACTAGACCAGAGTGTAGATTACTAGGCCAGAGTGTAGGTTACTAGACCAGAGTGTAGATTACTAGGCCAGAGTGTAGATTACTAGAGCAGAGTGTAGGTTACTAGACTAGAGTGTAGGTTACTAGACCAGAGTGTAGATTACAAGACCAGAGTGTAGATTACTAGGCCAGAGTGTAGGTTACTAGACCAGACTGTAGGTTACTAGAGCAGACTGTAGGTTACTAGACCAGACTGTAGGTTACTAGAGCAGAGTGTAGGTTACTAGACCAGACTGTAGGTTACTAGACCAGACTGTAGGTTACTAGAGCAGACTGTAGGTTACTAGACCAGACTGTAGGTTACTAGAGCAGAGTGTAGGTTACTAGACCAGAGTGTAGGTTACTATACCAGAGTGTAGGTTACTAGACCATACTGTAGGTTACTAGAGCAGAGTGTAGGTTACTAGACCAGAGTGAAGGTTACAAGACCAGAGTGAAGGTTACTAGACCAGAGTGTAGGTTACTAGACCAGAGTGTAGTTTACTAGAGCAGAGTGTAGGTTACTAGACCAGAGTGAAGGTTACAAGACCAGAGTGAAGGTTACAAGACCAGAGTGTAGATTACTAGGCCAGAGTGTAGTTTACTAGACCAGAGTGTAGGTTACTAGACCAGAGTGTAGGTTACTAGAGCAGAGTGTAGGTTACTAGAGCAGAGTGTAGGTTACTAGACCAGAGTGTAGGTTACTAGAGCAGAGTGTAGGTTACTAGAGCAGAGTGTAGGTTACTAGACCAGAGTGTAGTTTACTAGAGCAGAGTGTAGGTTACTAGAGCAGAGAGTAGGTTACTAGAGCAGAGTGTAGGTTACTAGAGCAGAGTGTAGGTTACTGGACCAGAGTGTAGTTTACTAGAGCAGAGTGTAGGTTACTAGACCAGAGTGTAGTTTACTAGAGCAGAGTGTAGGTTACTAGACCAGAGTGTAGATTACTAGACCAGAGTGTAGGTTACTAGACCAGAGTGTAGGTTACTAGACCAGAGTGTAGGTTACTAGAGCAGAGTGTAGGTTACTAGACCAGAGTGTAGTTTACTAGAGCAGAGTGTAGGTTACTAGACCAGAGTGTAGATTACTAGACCAGAGTGTAGGTTACTAGACCAGAGTGTAGGTTAGTAGACCAGAGTGTAGGTTACTAGACTAGAGTGTAGGTTACTATACCAGAGTGTAGATTACAAGACCAGAGTGTAGATTACTAGAGCAGAGTGTAGGTTACAAGACCAGAGTGTAGGTTACAAGACCAGAGTGTAGATTACTAGACCAGAGTGTAGGTTACTAGACCAGAGTGTAGGTTACTAGACCAGAGTGTAGGTTACTAGACTAGAGTGTAGGTTACTAGACCAGAGTGTAGGTTACTAGACCAGAGTGTAGGTTACAAGACCAGAGTGTAGATTACTAGACCAGAGTGTAGGTTACAAGACCAGAGTGTAGGTTACTAGACAAGAGTGTAGGTTACAAGATCAGAGTGTAGGTTACAAGACCAGAGTGTAGATTACTAGACCAGAGTGTAGGTTACAAGACCAGAGTGTAGATTACTAGACCAGAGTGTAGGTTACAAGACCAGAGTGTAGGTTACTAGACCAGAGAGTAGGTTACAAGACCAGAGTGTAGGTTACAAGACCAGAGTGTAGATTACTAGACCAGAGTGTAGGTTACAAGACCAGAGTGTAGATTACTAGACCAGAGTGTAGGTTACAAGACCAGAGTGTAGGTTACTAGACCAGAGTGTAGGTTACAAGACCAGAGTGTAGGTTACAAGACCAGAGTGTAGGTTACTAGACCAGAGTGTAGGTTACAAGACCAGAGTGTAGGTTACAAGACCAGAGTGTAGATTACTAGGCCAGAGTGTAGGTTACAAGACCAGAGTGTAGGTTACAAGACCAGAGTGTAGATTACAAGACCAGAGTGTAGGTTACTAGACCAGAGTATAGGTTACTAGAGCAGAGTGTAGGTTACTAGACCAGAGTGTAGGTTACTAGACCAGAGTGTAGGTTACTAGACCAGAGTGTAGATTACTAGACCAGAGTGTAGATTACTAGACCAGACTGTAGGTTACTAGACCAGACTGTAGGTTACTAGACCAGAGTGTAGATTACAAGACCAGAGTGTAGGTTACGAGAGCAGAGTGTAGGTTACAAGACCAGAGTGTAGATTACTAGGCCAGAGTGTAGATTACTAGGCCAGAGTGTAGATTACTAGGCCAGAGTGTAGATTACTAAACCAGAGTGTACATTACTAGACCAGACTGTAGGTTACTAGACCAGAGTGTAGATTACAAGACCAGAGTGTAGGTTACTAGAGCAGAGTGTAGGTTACTAGACCAGAGTGTAGGTTACTAGACCAGAGTGTAGGTTACTGGACCAGAGTGTAGGTTACAAGACCAGAGTGTAGGTTACAAGACCAGAGTGTAGCTTACTAGACCAGAGTGTAGGTTACAAGACCAGAGTGTAGGTTACAAGACCAGAGTGTAGATTACTAGGCCAGAGTGTAGGTTATTAGACCAGACTGTAGGTTACTAGACCAGACTGTAGGTTACTAGACCAGAGTGTAGATTACAAGACCAGAGTGTAGATTACTAGAGCAGAGTGTAGGTTACAAGACCAGAGTGTAGATTACTAGACTAGAGTGTAGGTTACTAGACCAGAGTGTAGGTTACTAGACCAGAGTGTAGGTTACTAGACCAGACTGTAGGTTACTAGACCAGAGTGTAGATTACAAGACCAGAGTGTAGGTTACTAGGCCAGAGTGTAGATTACTAGGCCAGAGTGTAGGTTACTAGACCAGAGTGTAGGTTACAAGATCAGAGTGTAGATTACTAGGCCAGAGTGTAGATTACTAGGCCAGAGTGTAGGTTACTAGACCAGAGTGTAGGTTACTAGACCAGAGTATAGGTTACTAGAGCAGAGTGTAGGTTACTAGACCAGAGTGTAGGTTACTAGACCAGAGTGTAGGTTACTAGACCAGAGTATAGGTTACTAGAGCAGAGTGTAGGTTACTAGACCAGAGTGTAGGTTACTAGACCAGAGTGTAGGTTACTAGACCAGAGTGTAGATTACTAGACCAGAGTGTAGATTACTAGACCAGACTGTAGGTTACTAGACCAGACTGTAGGTTACTAGACCAGAGTGTAGATTACAAGACCAGAGTGTAGGTTACTAGACCAGAGTGTAGATTACAAGACCAGAGTGTAGGTTACTAGACCAGAGTATAGGTTACTAGAGCAGAGTGTAGGTTACTAGACCAGAGTGTAGGTTACTAGACCAGAGTGTAGGTTACTAGACCAGAGTGTAGATTACTAGACCAGAGTGTAGATTACTAGACCAGAGTGTAGGTTACTAGACCAGACTGTAGGTTACTAGACCAGAGTGTAGATTACAAGACCAGAGTGTAGGTTACTAGAGCAGAGTGTAGGTTACAAGACCAGAGTGTAGATTACTAGGCCAAAGTGTAGATTACTAGGCCAGAGTGTAGATTACTAGGCCAGAGTGTAGATTACTAAACCAGAGTGTACATTACTAGACCAGACTGTAGGTTACTAGACCAGAGTGTAGATTACAAGACCAGAGTGTAGGTTACTAGAGCAGAGTGTAGGTTACTAGACCAGAGTGTAGGTTACTAGACCAGAGTGTAGGTTACTGGACCAGAGTGTAGATTACTAGACCAGACTGTAGGTTACTAGACCAGAGTGTAGATTACTGGACCAGAGTGTAGATTACTAGACCAGACTGTAGGTTACTAGACCAGAGTGTAGATTACAAGACCAGAGTGTAGGTTACTAGAGCAGAGTGTAGGTTACAAGACCAGAGTGTAGATTACTAGGCCAGAGTGTAGATTACTAGGCCAGAGTGTAGATTACTAGGCCAGAGTGTAGGTTACTAGACCAGAGTGTAGATTACAAGACCAGAGTGTAGGTTACTAGAGCAGTGTGTAGGTTACTAGAGCAGAGTGTAGGTTACTAGAGCAGAGTGTAGGTTACTAGACCAGAGTGTAGGTTACTAGACCAGAGTGTAGGTTACTAGACCATAGTGTAGGATACTAGACCAGAGTGTAGGTTACTAGACCAGAGTGTAGGTTACTAGACCAGAGTGTAGATTACTAGAGCAGAGTGTAGGTTACTAGACCAGAGTGTAGGTTACTAGACCAGAGTGTAGGTTACTAGACCAGAGTGTAGGTTACTAGACCAGAGTGTAGGATACTAGACCAGAGTGTAGGTTACTAGACCAGAGTGTAGGTTACTAGACCAGAGTGTAGATTACTAGAGCAGAGTGTAGGTTACTAGACCAGAGTGTAGGTTACTAGACCAGAGTGTAGGTTACTAGACCAGAGTGTAGGTTACTAGACCAGAGTGTAGGTTACTAGACCAGATTACTGTAATACGTAAATACTAGTACTCTAATTTTAATAGTAGTCTTACAAGTGACTCACAGTAATTACTAAATCAAACAATGCGATGTTTCCCCCACGTAATAAACAACGTACTCACGGCATGACTTTACGTATCTTTTTTATACTAATTTATCGATAAATATTACTTAGATTTCGTTAGATTAAGTTTCTCCTTAATTAATGGAAAGAACTTTTTTGGCATTAGCATGTAGTGAAACAGAAGACAGTGTTTTACTTAAAAGTTTTTATATGTCTCTTTAAATTCCTTCCTGTATGAGTGAGTCTGGACTCTGAGGACGGACTCATCTCTTGGTAAAATATAACGTGGATTCGTTTTACTGCTAACTCTTATCATTAGAGAGGACACTGTGGAGCGACACAGTTTTCGATGTGTCTTGTTTGCAGCTGTTCCTCGTCCTACCTTTATGTTGCTTCTCAAAATTTATGTATTTTTTCTTGTTATGTTATTCGTGTTTTGGTCTCTGCATATTCTTTCTCCCCCCCCCCCTCACCTTCTCTCGATTTATCGTATTGATTCCTTCTTCATTGTTCCCCTTTACGTTTCTGAGTGCTCTTGCTCCCTCTCTAAGGAGTACTGTGGAACCAGTACTGTACAACCAGCGCTATACAACCAGCCTATACAACCAGCACTATACAACCAGTATTGTGCAACCAGTACTGTGCAACCAGTACTGTGGAACCAGTACTGTACAACCAACGCTATACAACCAGCCTATACAACCAGCACTATATAACCAGTATTGTGCAACCAGTACTGTGCAACCAGTACTGTGGAACCAGTACTGTACAACCAGCACTATACAACCAGCCTATACAACCAGCACTATACAACCAGTACTGTGCAACCAGTACTGTGCAACCAGTACTGTGGAACCAGTACTGTACAACCAGCACTATACAACCAGCCTATACAACCAGCACTATACAACCAGTACTGTGCAACCAGTACTGTACTCACCTATTTGTGGTTGCAGGGGTCGAGTCACAGCTCCTGGCCCCGCCTCTTCGCTGATTGCTACTAGGTCCTCTCTCTCCCTGCCCCATGAGCTCTATCATACCTCGCCTTAAAACTATGTATGGTTCCTGCCTCCACCACATCACTTTCTAGGCTATTCCATGGCCTGACTACTCTATGACTGAAGAAATACTTCCTAACATCCCTTTGATTCATCTGAGTCTTCAACTTCCAATTGTGACCTCTTGTGTCTGTGTCCCATCTCTGGAACATCCCGTCTTTGTCCACCTCGTCTATTCCGCGCAGTATTTTATATGTCGTTATCATGTCTCCCCTGACCCTCCTGGCCTCCAGTGTCGTCAGGCCGATTTCCCTCAACCTTTCTTCATAGGACAATCCCCGTAGCTCTGGGACTAGTCTTGTTGCAAACCTTTGCACTTTCTCTAATTTCTTGACGTGCTTGACTAGGTGTGGATTCCAAACTGGTGCTGCATACTCCAGTATGGGCCTGACGTAGATGGTGTACAGAGTCTTAAACGAATCCTTACTGAGGTATCGGAACGCTATCCGTAGGTTTGCCAGGCGCCCGTATGCTGCAGCAGTTATCTGATTGATGTGCGCCTCAGGAGATATGCTCGGTGTTATACTCACCCCCAGATCTTTTTCCTTTAGTGAGGTTTGCAGTCTTTGGCCATCTAAACTATATTGTGTCTGCGGTCTTCTTTGCCCTTCCCCAATCTTCATGACTTTGCATTTGGCAGGGTTAAATTCTAGGAGCCAGTTGCTGGACCAGGCTTGTAGCCTGTCCAGATCTCTTTGTAGTCCTGCCTGATCCTCGTCCGATTCGATTCTTCTCATTAACTTCACATCGTCTGCAAACAAGGACACTTCTGAGTCTATCCCTTCCGTTATGTCGTTCACGTATACCAAGAACAGCACAGGTCCTAGGACTGACCCCTGTGGAACCCCGCTTGTCACAGGCGCCCACTCTGACACCTCGTCGCGTACCATGACTCGTTGTTTCCTCCCTGTCAGATATTCTCTGATCCATTGCAGTGCCTTTCCTGTTATGTGTGCCTGGTCCTCTAGCTTTTGCAGTAACCTCTTGTGAGGAACTGTGTCGAAAGCCTTCTTGCAGTCCAAAAATACGCAGTCGATCCACCCCTCTCTCTCTTGTCTTACTTCTGTCACCTTGTCATAAAACTCTAGTAGGTTTGTGACACAGGATTTTCCTTCCCTGAAACCGTGCTGGTTGTCAATTATACACTTGTTTCTTTCCAGGTGCCCCACCACTCTCCTCCTGATGATCTTCTCCATGACCTTGCATACTATACACGTTAGAGATACAGGTCTGTAGTTTAGTGCCTCATGTCTGTCTCCCTTTTTAAAAATTGGGACTACATTTGCCATTTTCCATACCTCAGGGAGTTGCCCAGTTTCAAATGATGTGTTGAAGATCTTTGTTAATGGCTCACACAATATCTCTGCTCCCTCTTTAAGGACCCATGGAGAGATGTTGTCTGGTCCCACCGCCTTTGAGGTGTCAAGTTCGCATAGCAGCTTCTTCACCTCCTCCTTGGTTATATGTACCTCATCCAGCACTTGCTGGTGTGCCCCCCTGTTCTGATTTCTTGGAGTCCTACTGGTTTCCACTGTAAATACCTCTTTAAATCTTGTGTTGAGCTCCTGACATACCTCTCGGTCGTTTCTTGTGAATTCCCCATCACCCTTCCTCAGTCTGATTACCTGGTCCTTGACTGTTGTTTTCCTCCTGATGTGGCTGTACAACAGCTTCGGGTCAGTCTTTACTTTTGATGCTATGTCATTTTCATATTGTCTCTGAGCCTCCCTTCTTATCTGTGCATATTCGTTTCTGGCTCTTCGGCTGATTTCTTTATTTTCCTGAGTTCTCTGTCTTCTGTACCTTTTCCATTCTCTATTACACCTAGTTTTTGCCTCCCTACACCTTTGGGTGAACCAAGGACTCGTTCTGTTCTTCCCATTATTTCTGTTTCCCTTGGGAACAAACCTCTCCTCTGCCTCCTTGCATTTTGTTGCTACATAGTCCATCATTTCTTGTACTGGTTTTCCTGTCAGTTCCCTCTCCCACTGAATGTCTTGAAGGAAGTTCCTCATGCCTGAGTAGTTCCCCCTTTTGTAGTTTGGTTTTTCCCAGCCTATTCCTGCTACTCTCTCCACTTGGAGCTCAACTATGTAGTCGAAGCACAGAACCACATGATCACTAGCTCCCAGGGGCCTTTCATACATGATACCCTCGATGTCCGAACTACTCATGGTGAATACAAGGTCCAACCTTGCTGGTTCATCCTCTCCTCTCTCTCTGGTAGTGTCTCTAACATGTTGATGCATGAGGTTCTCCAGTACCACATCCATCATCTTGGCTCTCCATGTTTCGGGACCCCCATGGGGCTCCAGGTTTTCCCAGTCAATCTCCTTGTGATTGAAATCACCCAGTGCAACCAGTACTGTGCAACCAGTACTGTGCAACCAGTACTGTGCAACCAGTACTGCGCAACCAGTACTCTAGGTAACTTACGTCTTGTTTTTTGGTTCTCATTCTCATTCAGATGTTTGGCCAGTCTACCCCACTCCATCCCTCCTTGCATTGTTTACTCTTCTTCTGATCCTGTGTAGGGTCCTCATCCTTGTATCATTCTCCCATTTAATCTCTCCGCCTTTCCTCTTGTTCCGTTTTCTTCACCCCTCATTATATCCCCTCTTGGATTTTTTCCGGCTCCTCCCCTCATTTTCCTTTCGTTCCTTATGCTAATAATGTGCTGACTCCTGTAATCCCCCTTCTCTTCTCCGCTGACTCCTGTAATCCCCCTTCTCTCCGCTGACTCTTGTAATCCTCCTCTCTGCCCTTCTTTTCATTCCATGTGTGTACCTGATCCGCTTACATTTTTTCCATTATTGGTCTTTGCCGTCTGCTCTCGCCTGCGTTCGTGTGTTTGTCAGAGGCACTTGTTAATAGACAGTTGGCCTCTTTAATGTGTGTGTGTGTGTGTGTGTGTGTGTGTGTGTGTGTGTGTGTGTGTGTGTGGTTGCAGGGGTCGAGTCACAGCTCCTGGCCCAGCCTTATTACGTGCCATTAATAGGTCACTCATCCTGCTCCATAAGCTTCATCATACCTCTTCTTAAAGCTATGTATGGATCCTGTCTCCACTACATCAGTTCCCAGACTATTCGACTTCCTGACAACTCTGTGACTGAAAAAATACTTCCTAACATCCCTGTGATTCATCTGAGTCTTTAACTTCCAACTGTGACCCCTTGTTGCTGTGTCCCATCTCTGGAACATCCTGTCTCTGTCCACCTTGTCGATTCCTCTCAGTATTTTAAATGTTGTTATCATATCCTACCCTATCTCTCCTGTCTTCCAGTGTCGTCAGGTCGATTTTCCTTGACCTCTCGTCGTAGGACATACCCCTTAGCTCCGGGACTAGTCTTGTTGCAAACCATTGCACTTTCTCTAGCTTCCTTACATGCTTGCTAAGTGTGGGTTCCGAACTGGTCCTGCATACTCCAGTATGGGCCTAACGTACACAGTGTGTGTGTTTGGGTGGGGGGGAACAAGTACATTTTTATTTACGTTTTGCAAACATGTTAGGGCCACATAAAATTGTACATTATATAAATTAAGTCACAAAGTCTGATTTTATTAAGTTATTCTATTTTTTGTTTTATCAGTCCGTCTCATTGGCCCCGCCACACCTGTCATTTAAGCAAGCTATGGTATTTGATATCACTAATTCCTTGTCTAAGCCATTCGATTTGTTTACTATTCTGAGGCTAAAAAAATGCTTCCAAACATCCTTATAAATATTATACATCTTCAACTTCTACCTGTGCCCTCTTGTACCAGATCCCCGCCTCTTTAACATTCTATTCCCGTTCGTCGTATCAAGTGATATGTGTGTGTGTGTGTGTGTTCTTAACGACTCTCAGATCCTTATACCTCCTTAACAACTAGTGTTTCTGCACTCCTTGGGCTCTGGTTGTCTACTCTTGAAGCTGTGTGTAGAGTTGAGCATATCCTTAAGGCCATTACACACACACACACACACACACACACACACACACACACACACACACACACACACACACACACACACACACACACACACACACACACACACACACGCAGTCCCAAGGGACTAATAAACCTTCCGCACACGAGACAAGAAATTTAACCCGAGCCAGAATCTTATCGCTGCACAAGAATAATGACATGTAAATGGTCGCCTTCAATCACCCAGTTTCAGTTGACTGTGACTGTTTGACCAGCTGATGCTCTCCCTCCACCCCTCTTCTCCATTAATGGCCTAATTGGCTTTATCTTGGCTTCTTCTTACATGTACGACTCGTTAATAGCGAGGATAGTAAGTGAACCCGAAGTCATAGCGAAGTTGGTACCACGTTCCATGAGATGACTTAGCGAGGCGGGTACCATGTTCTGTCAGATGATTTGGCGAGGTGGGTACCACTTTCTGTTAGATGACTTAACGAGGCTGGTACCACGTTCCGTCAGATGACGTAGCGAGGCGGGTACCACGTTCCGTCAGATGACGTAGCGAGGCGGGTACCACGTTCCGTCAGATGACGTAGCGAGGCGGGTGCCACGTTTCATCAGATGACTTAGAGAGGCTGGTACGTATTATTATTCCGAAACGCTTCGCCTGCACAGTAGGTTTCTTCAGTCAAGTACAGGAAAGCTAGCAGAAGTAGAGATGTGAAGAGGACGTAATCAGTCTGAACGTTTCGGATAAAGATACCTAACTGTTGCACATGTGTCTTACTTATCAACCTGTCGGTATTGTATACCATTTTCATATTCTATCTGCTGAGGTAAACACTGGAGTGTAACGCAGACACTCTTCTAGCAAGACAGTGATTGTATGAGTGGTGCTGAAAGTGTGTCCTCTCGTTTTTCTGCTCTCCCCACCTCTGTGATAGACGACTTACCTGGAGGGGTCTACCTGGGGAGTATTCTGGGGATCAGCCCACGGTTACACGACCAGGCCACTATGATGTGAAGATACTGAAGATACCTCTCTTTAACACTAAGAACCCTATTGTTCAAATCTCTGTCTCTGTGTTTGTCTCTGTCTATCTCTGTATCTCTGTCTATCTCTGTATCTCTGTCTATCTCTGTATCTCTCTCTCTCTCTCTCTCTCTCTCTCTCTCTCTCTCTCTCTCTCTCTCTCTCTCTCTCTCTTTCTCTCTCTCTTTCTCTCTCTCTCTCTCTCTCTCTACCTCTCTCTCTCTCTCTCTCTCTCTCTCTCTCTCTCTCTCTCTCTCTCTCTCTCTCTCTCTCTCTCTCTCTCTCTCTCTCTCTCTCTCTCTCTCTCTCTCTCTCTCTCTCTCTTTCTCTCTCTCTCTCTCTCTCTCTCTCTCTCTCTCTCTCTCTCTCTCTCTCTCTCTCTCTCTATCTCTCTCTTTCTCTCTCTCTCTCTCTCTCTCTCTCTCTCTCTCTCTCTCTCTCTCTCTCTCTCTCTCTCTCTCTCTCTCTCTCTCTCTCTCTCTCTCTCTCTCTCTCTCTCTCTCTCTCTCTCTCTCTCTCTCTCTCTCTCTCTCTCTCTCTCTCTCTCTCTCTCTCTCTCTCTCTCTCTCTCTCTCTCTCTCTCTCTCTCTCTCTCTTTCTCTCTCTCTCTCTCTCTCTCTCTCTCTCTCTCTCTCTCTCTCTCTCTCTCTCTCTCTCTCTCTCTCTCTCTCTCTCTCTCTCTCTCTCTCGCACACTCGGGAGAGTCAACCTTGCACTCGTGATGCAGGAGGGACGGAAGGGAAGGTACCTCACCTCAGCAGATATTGCACACTTTGCACATCATCTTTCTTGCCTGTGCTGGTCTCCAGGGTGTGGGCGCACCACCAGGTCGTTCCCAGGTCTCATGCTGTATCCAATCTTCTCCACCGCCACCATTCTCCGCCACCATGCTTCACCACCACCATACTTCACTACCACCACCATACTTCACTACCACCACCATACTTCACCACCACCCATCATCCTCCCACACGACCATCCTACAGCAACTCCTCACCATTCTTCATCAACACCATAATTCTACTCTCCACCATTTTATCTCCACCATACTTCTAATCCCATAAACACTCATTTCTACGCCGTGAGTCTTCATAGCATGGTGTTCCACACCACTTCTGTGTCACACCATTACCATCAAACTGGTGTTGTTTGCGGCGAGAATAAGCAAGCAGCGGCGGCAGCACAAGCATCAATAAGCAATAAGTGCAGCATCAGCAAGCAACAACAGTAGCAACAACGGCAGCAACAACAGCAGTAACGGAAAGAAATTTGTTCATCACGTCAACCTCAGGTTATGTAGCAGCACTTGTGTTCATGTTTCCACTGTTGTGATGGTACTGTCAGCTTCCAGTGACGTGATGGTACTGTCAGCTTCCAGTGACGTGATGGTACTGTCAGCTTCCAGTGACGTGATGGTACTGCCAGCTTCCAGTGACGTGATGGTACTGCCAGCTTCCAGTGACGTGATGGTACTGCCAGCTTCCAGTGACGTGATGGTACGGCCAGCTTCCAGTGACGTGATGGTACTGCCAGCTTCCAGTGACGTGATGGTACTGCCAGCTTCCAGTGACGTGATGGTACGGCCAGCTTCCAGTGACGTGATGGTACTGCCAGCTTCCAGTGACGTGATGGTACGGCCAGCTTCCAGTGACGTGATGGTACTGCCAGCTTCCAGTGACGTGATGGTACTGCCAGTTTCCAGTCTTGTGATGGCACTGGCAGTTTCCAGTGACGTGATGGTACTGGCAGTTTACAGTGACTTGAGGGTAATGGCAGTTTCTACTGCCAGCTTCCAGTGACGTGAGGGTACTGGCAGTTTCCACTGCCAGCTTCCAGTGACATGATGGTACTGGCAGTTTCCACTGCCAGCTTCCAGTAACGTGATGGTACTGCCAGTTTCCAGTGACGTGATGGTTCTGCCAGTTTCCAGTGACGTGATGGTACTACCAGTTTCCACTGCCGTGGAGGTACTGCCGGCTTCCACTGCCGACTTCCACTGCCGTGATGGCACTGCAAGCTTCCAGTGACATGATGGTATTGCCATCTTTCACTGCCGTGATGGTACTGTCATCTTCCAGTGACGTCCTGGTACAGCCAGCTTCCAGTGACGTGCTGGTACTGCCAGATACTACTGCCGTGATGGTACTGCCAACCTCCACTGCCGTATTGGTACTGCCAGCTACCACTGACGTGCTGGTACTGCCAGCTACCACTGACGTGCTGGTACTGCCAACTGCTACTGCCATAATGGTACTGCCAACCTCCACTGCCGTATTGGTACTGCCAGCTACTAACGTGCTGGTACTGCCAGCTTCCAGTGACGTGCTGATACCGCCAGCTTCTACTGACGTGCTGGTACTGCCAGCTACCACAGACGTGCTGGTACTGCCATCTACCACTCACGTGCTGGTACTGCCATCTACCACTCACGTGCTGGTACTGCCAGCTACCACTCACGTGCTGGTACTGCCAGCTACCACTCACGTGCTGGTACTGCCATCTACCACTCACGTGCTGGTACTGCCATCTACCACTCACGTGCTGGTACTGCCATCTACCACTCACGTGCCGGTACTGCCATCTACCACTCACGTGCTGGTACTGCCATCTACCACTCACGTGCTGGTGCTGCCATCTACTACTCACGTGCTGGTACTGCCATCTACCACTCACGTGCTGGTGCTGCCATCTACTACTCACGTGCTGGTACTGCCAGCTATCACAGACGTGCTGGTATTGCCATCTACCACTCACGTGCTGGTACTGCCAGCTACCACTCACGTGCTGGTACTGCCATCTACCACTCACGTGCTGGTACTGCCATCTACCACTCACGTGCTGGTACTGCCATCTACCACTCACGTGCCGGTACTGCCATCTACCACTCACGTGCTGGTACTGCCATCTACCACTCACGTGCTGGTGCTGCCATCTACTACTCACGTGCTGGTACTGCCAGCTATCACAGACGTGCTGGTATTGCCATCTACCACTCACGTGCTGGTACTGCCAGCTATCACAGACGTGCTGGTATTGCCATCTACCACTCACGTGCTGGTATTGCCATCTACCACTCACGTGCTGGTACTGCCATCTACCACTCACGTGCTGGTACTGCCATCTACCACTCACGTGCTGGTACTGCCAT
Organism: Cherax quadricarinatus; assembly: GCF_038502225.1. Lineage (NCBI taxonomy): Eukaryota > Metazoa > Arthropoda > Malacostraca > Decapoda > Parastacidae > Cherax > Cherax quadricarinatus. The sequence continues at coordinate 32,855,956 of NC_091316.1, read as the reverse complement.
CTACCACTCACGTGCAGGTGCTGCCATCTACCACTCACGTGCCGGTGCTGCCATCTACCACTCACGTGCCGGTGCTGCCATCTACCACTCACGTGCTGGTGCTGCCATCTACCACTCACGTGCCGGTGCTGCCATCTACCACTCACGTGCTGGTGCTGCCATCTACCACTCACGTGCTGGTGCTCCTATCTACCACTCACGTGCCGGTGCTGCCATCTACCATTCACGTGCTGGTACTGCCATCTACCACTCACGTGCTGGTACTGCCATCTACCACTCACGTGCTGGTACTGCCATCTACCACTCACGTGCTGGTACTGCCATCTACCACTCACGTGCTGGTACTGCCATCTACCACTCACGTGCTGGTGCTGCCATCTACCACTCACGTGCTGGTACTGCCATCTACCACTCACGTGCTGGTACTGCCATCTACTACTCACGTGCCGGTGCTGCCATCTACCACTCACGTGCCGGTGCTGCCGTCTACCACTCACGTGCCGGTGCTGCCATCTACCATTCACGTGCTGGTAATGCCATCTACCACTCACGTGCTAGTAATGCCATCTACCACTCACGTACCGGTGCTGCCATCTACCACTCACGTGCCTGTGCTGCCATCTACCATTCACGTGCTGGTAATGCCATCTACCACTCACGTGCTGGTAATGCCATCTACCACTCACGTGCCGGTGCTGCCATCTACCACTCACGTGCTGGTAATGCCATCTACCACTCACGTGCCGGTGCTGCCATCTACCACTCACGTGCCGGTGCTGCCGTCTACCACTCACGTGCCGGTGCTGCCATCTACCACTCACGTGCCGGTGCTGCCATCTACCACTCACGTGCCGGTGCTGCCATCTACCACTCACGTACCGGTGCTGCCATCTACCACTCACGTGCTGGTGCTGCTATCTACCACTCACGTACCGGTGCTGCCATCTACCACTCACGTGCCGGTGCTGCCATCTACCACTCACGTACCGGTGCTGCCATCTACCACTCACGTGCCGGTGCTGCCATCTACCACTCACGTGTCGGTGCTGCCATCTACCACTCACGTGTCGGTGCTGCCATCTACCACTCACGTGCCGGTGCTGCCATCTACCACTCACGTGCCGGTGCTGCCATCTACCACTCACGTGCCGGTGCTGCCATCTACCACTCACGTGCCGGTGCTGCCATCTACCACTCACGTGCTGGTGCTGCCATCTACCACTCACGTGCCGGTGCCATCTACCATTCACGTGCCGGTGCTGCCATCATCTCAACATGGTGAGCACCTCGCCCGGGACAGTATGAACTTGCGTCCTCTCACAATTTCAACGTGGGTTGCGACCTGCAATTTCTTAACTGTTGTAAATCTGTAAAGAATGTTTCTTTAGTTTTAGAATTAATTTTTTTTAATACGTTCTTGTTCTCCAAGCAGAGAGTGGAACTCGTGAGTGGAACTCGTGAGTGGAACTCGTGAGTGGAACTCGTGAGTGGAACTCAGGTCAGAGGAACCTTGAATCTCCGCACCTTGATTCCTTACATGCGCATTAAGTGAAAGTACACATTACTCTGCCTACTCAGCAAGATCATGCACACATTTGCAACATTTGGGAATATTTTTTGCGAAAACGTTCCGCCAGGCAATGGCTTCTTCAGTCCAGTACAGAGAAGAACGGAGGAAGACGAGGAGTTTGAGATAATCAGTCCCTCAGTCTGGAGTTGATGTGTCCAGTCCATCAGTCTTGAGAAGTGTACAGCACATGTGCTGTATATTTCTCAAGATTGATGGAGTGAACACATCCACTCTAGGCTGAGAGACTGATTACCTCAAACTCCCCATTTTCCTCCGTTCTTCTCTTTATTGGACTGAAGAAGCCACTGCCTGGCGAAACGTTTCCACAATAAAGATGACCAACTTTGGCAAAAATGTCTCGTTCGTCGACTTGTCGGTTTTTCACACCATTTACATGGGACGACTCAACTCTGGGCGCCCAATAGAAACTGATTGTTTCACACAGCGTGTGGCACCGGCTGCTTCATGTACTGACCCATGAGAGAGATTTTAAAATGTTCAACGATCCGCGAATGAGCGAAAATTAACGTGGATTGTTAATCTTTGTAAAATATGTCTCATGGGCCAGTGCATGCAGGAGCCGGCACCACCAGCCTGGTGGTACTAGAGGAGATGAGGTCCAGCTAGAGGAGATTAGGTCCAGCTAGAGGAGATGAGGTCCAACTAGAGGAGATGAGGTCCAGCTAGAGGAGATGAGGTCCAGCTAGAGGAGATGAGGTCCAGCTAGAGGAGATGAGGTCCAGCTAGAGGAGATGAGGTCCAGCTAGAGGAGATGAGGTCCAGCTAGAGGAGATGAGGTCCAGCTAGAGGAGATGAGGTCCTGCTCGAGAAGATAAGGTCCAGCTAGAGGAGATGAGGTTCAGCTAGAGATCAGGTTCAGCTAGAGGAGATGAGGTCCAGCTAGAGGAGATGAGGTCCAGCTAGAGGAGATGAGGTCCAGCTAGAAGAGATGAGGTCCATGTAGAGGAGATGAGGTCCAGCTACAGGAAATGAGGTCCAGCTAGAGGAGATGAGGTTCAGCTAGAGGAGATGAGGTCCACCTAGAGGAGATGAGGTCCAGCTCGAGAAGATCAGGTCCAGCTAGAGGAGATGAGGTTCAGCTAGAGGAGATGAGGTTCAGCTAGAGGAGATGAGGTTCAGCTAGAGGAGAAGAGGTTCAGCTAGAGGAGATGAGGTTAAACTAGAGGAGATGAGGTCCAGCTAGAGGAGATGAGGTTCAGCTAGAGGAGATGGGGTTCAGCTAGTGGAGATGAGGTTCAGCTAGAGGAGATGAGGTTCAGCTAGAGGAGATGAGGTTCAGCTAGAGGAGATGAGGTTCAGCTAGAGGAGATGAGGTCCAACTAGAGGAGATGAGGTCCAGCTAGAGGAGATGAGGTTCAGCTAGAGGAGATGAGGTCCAGTTAGTGCAGATGAGGTTCAGCTAGAGGAGATGAGGTCCAGCTAGTGGAGATGAGATCCAGTTAGTGGAGATGAGGTTCAGCTAGAGGAGATGAGGTTAAACTAGAGGAGATGAGGTCCAGCTAGAGGAGATGAGGTCCAGCTAGAGTAGATGAGGTCCAGCTAGAGGAGATGAGGTTCAGCTAGAGGAGATGAGGTCCAGCTAGAGTAGATGAGGTCCAGCTAGAGTAGATGAGGTCCAGCTAGAGGAGATGAGGTCCAGCTAGAGGAGATGAGGTTCAGCTAGAGGAGATGAGGTCCAGCTAGAGGAGATGAGGTTCAGCTAGAGGAGATGGGGTTCAGCTAGTGGAGATGAGGTTCAGCTAGAGGAGATGAGGTTCAGCTAGAGGAGATGGGGTTCAGCTAGTGGAGATGAGGTTCAGCTAGAGGAGATGAGGTTCAGCTAGTGGAGATGAGGTTCAGCTAGAGGAGATGAGGTTCAGCTAGAGGAGATGAGGTCCAGTTAGTGCAGATGAGGTTCAGCTACAGGAGATGAGGTCCAGCTAGTGGAGATGAGATCCAGTTAGTGGAGATGAGGTTCAGCTAGAGGAGATGGGGTTCAGCTAGAAGAGATGAGGTTCAACTAGAGGAGATGAGGTCCAGCTAGAGGAGATGAGGTTCAGCTAGAGGAGATGGGGTTCAGCTAGAGGAGATGAGGTTCAGCTAGAGGAGATGAGGTTCAGCTAGAGGAGATGAGGTTCAGCTAGAGGAGATGAGGTTCAGCTAGAGGAGATGAGGTTCAGCTAGAGGAGACGAGGTCCAGCTAGAGGAGATGAGGTTCAGCTAGAGGAGATGAGGTTCAGCTAGAGGAGATGAGGTCCATCTAGAGGAGATGAGGTTCAGCTAGAGGAGATGGGGTTCAGCTAGAGGAGATGGGGTTCAGCTAGTGGAGATGAGGTTCAGCTAGAGGAGATGAGGTTCAGCTAGAGGAGATGAGGTTCATCTTAACGTTATCCACCCTCCCGTCTACTCTCCTACCTTCCCTCCCGTCTACTCTCCTACCTTCCCTCCCGTCTACTCTCCTACCTTCCCTCCCGTCTACTCTCCTACCTTCCCTCCCGTCTACTCTCCTACCTTCCCTCCCGTCTACTCTCCTACCTTCCCTCCCGTCTACTCTCCTACCTTCCCTCCCGTCTACTCTCCTACCTTCCCTCCCGTCTACTCTCCTACCTTCCCTCCCGTCTACTCTCCTACCTTCCCTCCCGTCTACTCTCCTACCTTCCCTCCCGTCTACTCTCCTACCTTCCCTCCCGTCTACTCTCCTACCTTCCCTCCCGTCTACTCTCCTACCTTCCCTCCCGTCTACTCTCCTACCTTCCCTCCCGTCTACTCTCCTACCTTCCCTCCCGTCTACTCTCCTACCTTCCCTCCCGTCTACTCTCCTACCTTCCCTCCCGTCTACTCTCCTACCTTCCCTCCCGTCTACTCTCCTACCTTCCCTCCCGTCTACTCTCCTACCTTCCCTCCCGTCTACTCTCCTACCTTCCCTCCCGTCTACTCTCCTACCTTCCCTCCCGTCTACTCTCCTACCTTCCCTCCCGTCTACTCTCCTACCTTCCCTCCCGTCTACTCTCCTACCTTCCCTCCCGTCTACTCTCCTACCTTCCCTCCCGTCTACTCTCCTACCTTCCCTCCCGTCTACTCTCCTACCTTCCCTCCCGTCTACTCTCCTACCTTCCCTCCCGTCTACTCTCCTACCTTCCCTCCCGTCTACTCTCCTACCTTCCCTCCCGTCTACTCTCCTACCTTCCCTCCCGTCTACTCTCCTACCTTCCCTCCCGTCTACTCTCCTACCTTCTACCTTCCCCCCCGTCTCCTCTCCTACCTTCCCTCCCGTCTACTCTCCTACCTTCCCTCCCGTCTACTCTCCTACCTTCCCTCCCGTCTACTCTCCTACCTTCCCTCCCGTCTACTCTCCTACCTTCCCTCCCGTCTACTCTCCTACCTTCCCTCCCGTCTACTCTCCTACCTTCCCTCCCGTCTACTCTCCTACCTTCCCTCCCGTCTACTCTCCTACCTTCCCTCCCGTCTACTCTCCTACCTTCCCTCCCGTCTACTCTCCTACCTTCCCTCCCGTCTACTCTCCTACCTTCCCTCCCGTCTACTCTCCTACCTTCCCTCCCGTCTACTCTCCTACCTTCCCTCCCGTCTACTCTCCTACCTTCCCTCCCGTCTACTCTCCTACCTTCCCTCCCGTCTACCCTCCTACCTTCCCTCCCGTCTACTCTCCTACCTTCCCTCCCGTCTACTCTCCTACCTTCCCTCCCGTCTACTCTCCTACCTTCCCTCCCGTCTACTCTCCTACCTTCCCTCCCGTCTACTCTCCTACCTTCCCTCCCGTCTACTCTCCTACCTTCCCTCCCGTCTACTCTCCTACCTTCCCTCCCGTCTACTCTCCTACCTTCCCTCCCGTCTACTCTCCTACCTTCCCTCCCGTCTACTCTCCTACCTTCCCTCCCGTCTACTCTCCTACCTTCCCTCCCGTCTACTCTCCTACCTTCCCTCCCGTCTACTCTCCTACCTTCCCTCCCGTCTACTCTCCTACCTTCCCTCCCGTCTACTCTCCTACCTTCCCTCCCGTCTACTCTCCTACCTTCCCTCCCGTCTACTCTCCTACCTTCCCTCCCGTCTACTCTCCTACCTTCCCTCCCGTCTACTCTCCTACCTTCCCCCCCGTCTACTCTCCTACCTTCCCCCCCGTCTACTCTCCTACCTTCCCACCCGTCTACGCTCCTACCTTCCCCCCCGTCTACTCTCCTACCTTCCACCCGTCTACTCTCCTACCTTCCCCCCGTCTACTCTCCTACCTTCCCCCCCGTCTACTCTCCTACCTTCCCCCCCGTCTACTCTCCTACCTTCCCTCCCGTCTACTCTCCTACCTTCCCTCCCGTCTACTCTCCTACCTTCCCTCCCGTCTACTCTCCTACCTTCCCTCCCGTCTACTCTCCTACCTTCCCTCCCGTCTACTCTCCTACCTTCCCTCCCGTCTACTCTCCTACCTTCCCTCCCGTCTATTCTCCTACCTTCCCTCCCGTCTACTCTCCTACCTTCCCTCCCGTCTACTCTCCTACCTTCCCTCCCGTCTACTCTCCTACCTTCCCTCCCGTCTACTCTCCTACCTTCCCTCCCGTCTACTCTCCTACCTTCCCTCCCGTCTACTCTCCTACCTTCCCTCCCGTCTACTCTCCTACCTTCCCTCCCGTCTACTCTCCTACCTTCCCTCCCGTCTACTCTCCTACCTTCCCTCCCGTCTACTCTCCTACCTTCCCTCCCGTCTACTCTCCTACCTTCCCTCCCGTCTACTCTCCTACCTTCCCTCCCGTCTACTCTCCTACCTTCCCTCCCGTCTACTCTCCTACCTTCCCTCCCGTCTACTCTCCTACCTTCCCTCCCGTCTACTCTCCTACCTTCCCTCCCGTCTACTCTCCTACCTTCCCTCCCGTCTACTCTCCTACCTTCCCTCCCGTCTACTCTCCTACCTTCCCTCCCGTCTACTCTCCTACCTTCCCTCCCGTCTACTCTCCTACCTTCCCTCCCGTCTACTCTCCTACCTTCCCTCCCGTCTACTCTCCGCTATCTTCGTTCCTTTTCTACCTCTCCTTACCCGTTTTTCAGCACTGCGCTGCAATATATGTATCATCGTGTGCACACCTCCATCCAGATCCCATTTCTCTCTCCCAGCCTGTGTCCTGATGCTCTCCATCTTCCCTCCCGTATCTCTCTCTCTCTCTCTCTCTCTCTCTCTCTCTCTCTCTCTCTCTCTCTCGTTTTCGCGCACGCACACAGTGAGGAGGCGGGGCCAGGAGCTATGAATCGACCCCTGCAACCACAATTAGGTGAGTACACACTGACACTGACACACACTCACACACACACACACACACACACACACACACACACACACACACACACACACACACACACACACACACACACAAGAGATTCAAAGAAGTGTTCACAGAGGAGACAGAAGGGGCTCCAGAAAGGCGGAGAGGTCGGGCACACCACCAAGTGCTGGACACAGTACACACAACCGAGGAAGAAGTGAAGAGGCTTCTGAGTGAGCTAGATATCTCAAAGGCAATGGGGCCAAATAACATCTCCCCATGGGTCCTGAGATAGGGAGCAGAGTCGCTATGTGTACCCCTAACAACAATATTCAATACATCTATCGAAACAGGGAGATTGCCTGAGGCATGGAAGACAGCAAATGTAGTCCCAATCTTTAAAAAAGGAGACAGACATGAAGCACTAAACTACAAACCAGTGTCACTGACATGTTTAGTATGCAAAGTTATGGAGATTATCAGGAGAAGAGTGGCGGAACACCTAGAAAGGAATGATCTCATCAACAGCAGCCAACATGGTTTCGGGGATGGGAAATCCTGTGTCACAAACCTACTGGAGTTCTATGACGTGGTGACAGCAGTAAGACGAGAGAGAGAGGGGTGGGTGGATTGAATTTTCTTGGACTGCAAGAAGGCGTTTGACACAGTTCCACGCTAGAGATTAGTACAAAAACTGGAGGACCAAGCAGGGATAACAGGGAAGGTACTACAATGGATCAGGGAATACTTGTCAGGAAGACAGCAGCGAGTACGTGGCGAGGTGTCAGAGTGGGCACCTGTGACCAGCGGGGTCCCACAGGGGTCAGTCCTAGGACCAGTGCTGTTTCTGGTATTTGTGAACGACATGACGGAAGGAATAGACTCCGAGGTGCCCCTGTTTGCAGATGAAGTGAAGTTGATGAGAAGAATTCACTCGATCGAAGACCAGGCAGAACTACAAAGGGATCTGAACAGGCTGCAGACTTGGTTCAGCAATTGGCTCCTGGAGTTCAATCCCACCAAGTGCAAAGTCATGAAGATTGGGGAAGGGCAAAGAAGATCAAAGGCGGAGTACAGTCTAGGGGGGCCAGAGACTACAAACCTCACTCAAGGAAAAAGATCTTGGGGTGAGTATAAAACCAGGCACATCTCCTAAAGCGCACATCAACCAAATAACTGCTGCAGCATGTGGGCGCCTAGGAAACCTCAGAACAGCATTCCGACATCTAAATAAGGAATCGTTCAGGACCCTGTACACCGTGTACGTTAGGTCCATATTGAAGTATGCGGCACCAGTTTGGAACCTACACCTAGCCAAGCACGTAAAGAAACTAGAGAAAGTGCAAAGGTTTGCAACAAGACTAGTCCCAGAGCTAAGAGTTATGTCCTACGAGGAGAGGTTAAGGGAAATCAACCTGACGACACTGGAGGACAGAAGAGATAGGGGGGACATAACGACATACAAAATACTGAGAGGAATTGTCAAGGTGGACAAAGACAGGATGTTCCAGAGATTGGACACAGTAACAAGGGGACAGAGCTGGAAGTTGAAGACACAGATGAATCACAGAGATGTTAGGAAGTATTTCTTCAGCCACAGAGTTGTCAGGAAGTGGAATAGTTTGGGAAGCGATGTAGTGGAGGCAGGATCCATACATAGCTTTAAGCAGAGGTATGATAAAGCTCACGGTTCAGGGTGAGTGACCTAGTAGCGACCAGTGAAGAGGCGGGGCCAGGAGCTAGGATCGACCCCTGTAGCCTCAACTAGGTTAGTACAACTAGGTGAGTACACACACACACACACACACACTGGGGTTTTGAGAAAATGGAAGGAATGGATGGCACGGGCGAAAGGGACAACTAGTAGGAACAATCCAGTCTGAGGGACATAAGGTGATAATTGCAGTAATGTACAACCCACAACAGAACTGCAGGAGGCCACGAGAAGAATACGATGAGAGCAACAGAGCAATGGTCGACGCACTAGCCGAGGTGGCCAGGAGAGCACACATGGGGAGGAGCAAAGTTACTAGGTATGGGTGATTTCAATCACAAGGAGATTGACTGGGAAAACCTGGAGCCCCATGGGGGTCCCGAAACATGGAGTGCCAAGATGATGGATGTGGTACTGGAAAACCTCATGCATCAACATGTTAGAGACACTACCAGAGAGAGAGGACAGGATGAACCAGCAAGACTGGACCTTGTATTCACCTTGAGTAGTTCGGACATCGAGGATATCATGTATGAAAGGCCCCTGGGAGCTAGTGATCATGTGGTTCTGTGCTTCGACTACATAGTTGAGCTCCAAGTGGAGAGAGTAGCAGGAATAGGTTGGGAAAAACCAAACTACAAAAGGGGGAACTACTCAGGCATGAGGAACTTCCTGCAAGACATTCAGTGGGAGAGGGAACTGACAGGAAAACTAGTACAAGAAATGATGGACTATGTGGCAACAAAATGCAAGGAGGCAGAGGAGAGGTTTGTTCCCAAGGGAAACAGAAATAATGGGAAGAACAGAACGAGTCCTTGGTTCACCCAAAGGTCTAGGGAGGCAAAAACTAGGTGTACTAGAGAATGGAAAAGGTACAGAAGACAGAGAGCTCGGGAAAATAAAGAGATTAGCCGAAGAGCCAGAAACGAATATGCGCAGATAAGAAGGGAGGCTCAGCAACAATTTGAAAATGACATAGCATCGAAAGTCAAGTCTGACCCGAAGCTGTTGTACAGCCACATCAGGAGGAAAACAACAGTCAAGGACCAGGTAATCAGACTGAGGAAGGGTGATGGGGAGTTCACAAGAAACGACCGAGAGGTAAATCAGGAGCTCAACACGAGATTTAAAGAAGTATTTATAGTGGAAACCAGTAGGACTCCAGGAAATCAGAACGGGGGGGTACACCAGCAAGTGCTGGATGAGGTGCATATAACCAAGGAGGAGGTGAAGAAGCTGCTATGCGAACTTGACACCTCAAAGGCGGTGGGACCAGACAACATCTCTCCGTGGGTCCTTAAAGAGGGAGCAGAGATACTGTGTGTGCCATTAACAAAGATCTTCAACACATCATTTGAAACTGGGCAACTCCCTGAGGTATGGAAGATGGCAAATGTAGTCCCAATTTTTAAGAAGGGAGACAGACATGAGGCACTAAACTACAGACCTGTATCACTAACGTGTATAGTATGCAAGGTCATGGAGAAGATCAGGAGGAGAGTGGTGGAGCACCTGGAAAGAAACAAGTGTATAATTGACAACCAGCACGGTTTCAGGGAAGGAAAATCCTGTGTCACAAGCCTACTTGAGTTTTATGACAAGGTGACAGAAGTGAGACAAGAGAGAGAGGGGTGGATCGACTGCATTTTTTTGGACTGCAAGAAGGCCTTCGACACAGTTCCTCACAAGAGGTTACTGCAGAAGCTAGAGGATCAGGCACACGTAACAGGAAAGGCACTGCAATGGATCAGAGAATACCTGACAGGGAGGCAACAACGAGTCATGATACGTGACGAGGTGTCAGAGTGGGCGCCTGTGACAAGCGGGGTTCCACAGGGGTCAGTCCTAGGACCTGTGCTGTTCTTGGTATATGTGAACGACATAACTGAAGGGATAGACTCAGAAGCGTCCTTGTGGGACCCTGTCAAAAGCCTTACTGAAGTCCATATACACAATATCATATTCATTACCATGATCTACCTCCTCAAATACCTTAGTGAAAAAAGTTAATAAATTCGTAAGGCAGGAACGCTATTGAAGAAAATATAAAATAAGCCCATTAAATGCAGTGTCAACAGAAGTGGTTCAAGATTCTTTAACCTGCTGCCCCGTAGATATCAGAAATATTGCCAAGTACCAGAATAACCAGGTTGTGATAGTTATGTGAGCTAACTGGCCGCCAACCGAAACAGCTATGCTGAACAGGCAGTCAGCAGAAAAGCCTGGCCCTAGATTGGGCTGCGAGAGTAGAAAAACTCCCGCAACTTGTCATAGGCATATCAACTTTGTTGATAAACTACATCCGTTCAAGAAAAGTTCCATCATTGGTTCACCTATATGCTTGGGAAAGTGCGCACGCAACATACGTATTGATCAAAAAAAGATCATCGCTTAATTAACAAGATAAACTTTTCCATGATAAAAACGGGACACACAGGACTTCCTCTTTCCAGAACCAAAACAGAAAATTAACATGTAAATTTTTAAAAAGTTATGATGGGTTTCAAACTTTAATTTAATTTTCTTTAAGCCTCGCCCAGATTGATTTCTTGCAATTTGTGTTTGCTATAAAACTGATTCACGTAAGAACCTTGAGAGGGTTCTGTGCACGCAGTGTGTTGCGTTTGTGCACGTAATGTCTTTGTACGTGCATCGTGTTGTGTTGGCGAGGGTCGAACTATCTCATGGATCCTGCATCTAATAAGTGGTAAACCTCCGTGATGTATTCTTAATCTAGACAAATTTGTGGTATTCAAGAATTCGTGTACAGGGTCAGTCTTCACTACTTCTTTCTCTCGTGCTACGAGAGATGTCAGATCATGTGACAGGGCCAGTGATGATGCTCTTTAAGATAGCTATGCTCGCCAGGCTAGATAGCTGTACTCCACTAACAGCCTCAGTCATCGCTGGCGAGTCTGCACATCTGGAGAATGTGCAGACACTACTGGCACGTCCATTCGTACCATTAAATTATTGGAAAAGTCTAAAAGTTTACTCTCTCGAGTGCCGGCTGGAAAGATATAAAGGACGCTTAAAAAAAGAAAGAGGTGGCTCAAGGAAAACACATGTTCTTCAGTAAATTACAAAAATTGTTGATTGTGTTGGTCATTAAGGTTTTCACATAAGTGTAATGGATGAACGATGTTATTGAATACTTTTGTTAAAATCTCCCTAGATGCGCTCTGCACTCTACGTTCAGTGTTGACCTGTAGCTCTTGTAGTATTGGAGGATGTTTGAATACATTGTGCTGGTAAATAAAAGAATCCTTTAATATCAATACCAGTATTTTTAACACTATATATACATTTTACACCCTAAAAATACTGGAAGAACTGGACTCAAATTCGCACACTGGAAACAGAAGGAGCTGTAGATAGTGCCAGTTAGCTTGACTGAAAACAGATGTATTAAGTATATATCTGCATAATGTAATGTAAGTCCCCGTAAGCTCTTCCAGGTAGTTATGTAGACGACACTGAAAATCTAACTTGTATAACGTAACTTACGTCATTACCTGACTCTTGCACCTCACTGTCTGTCTCTGTGTACTCTTGTTCGTTAGTCTAAGTATTAGAAGCATTCGAGATCCCAGGAAGGACTCAAACGTCTTCTTAACATGACCTAGTGTTTGTTCGCCTGCATTTTTTTAACTCACTATAGACGTAGGCAAATGTTAAGATTTGCCACAAGGTAAAGACAAAGTTTTCTGTGTTATGGGACAGTGTGGAGGACGTGTATTTGTGGTAGTGTGTGTGTGTGTGTGTGTGTGTGTGTGTGTGTGTGTGTGTGTGTGTGTGTGTGTGTGTGTGTGTGTGTGTGTGTGTTTCGTTGTTACAGTGTGTGTATGTGTCTTTTGACGGTATGTATCCTTACAGGGTGAATATGTCGTTGTTACGGTACGTGTCGTTACAGTATGTACGTGTCGTTGTTACAGTGTTGTATATGTGTCATTATTATTGTGTGTGTGTGTGTGTGTGTGTGTGTGTGTGTGTGTGTGTGTGTGTGTGTGTGTGTGTGTGTGTGTGTGTGGTTGCTACAGTGTATAGCTACATGCAGCCTGCTCCTAACTCCCCTTCCTCTCACAGAAAATAGAAGGGTATTCAGACGACGGAGTAAGTCCGGGATGCTGCATCATTGAAGAGGTAGAGATCAGAGATGACAGAACGTGCCAGATTTTGTTTAGATGCTGCAAGGGTTGTGAACCAGCATTTGTCTGGATGCTGCAGGGACCTGAACCAGCCTTTGTCTGGATGCTGCAGAGATTGTGAACCAGCCTTTGTTTGAATGCTGCAGGGACTGTGAACCAGCCTTTGTCTGGATGCTGCAGGGACTGTGAACCAGCCTTTGTCTGGATGCTGCAGGGACTGTGAACCAGCCTTTGTCTGGATGCTGCAGGGGTTGTGAGCCAGCCTTTGTCTGGATGCTGCAGGAACTGTGAACCAGCCTTTGTCTGGATGCTGCAGGAAATGTGAACCAGCCTTTGTCTGGATTCTGCAGGGACTGTGAACCAGTCTTTGTCTGGATGCTGCAGGGACTGTGAACCAGCATTTGGATGCTGCAGTGGTTGTGAACCAGCCTTTGTTTGGATGCTGCAGAGGTTGTAAACCAGACTTTGTCTCGATGCTGCAGGGACTGTGAACCAGCTTTTGTCTGGATGCTGCAGGGACTATGAACCAGCTTTTGTCTGGATGCTGCAGGGACTGTGAACCAGACACAAAGACTGTGAACACAGCCAACAAAGACTGTGATGTACCCAGTCTGTTGGCTGTGGCCTACCCAACATTTGTGTGTAGGCTGTTATCTACGTAGTCTTTGTGTGTAGGCTGTGACCTACGCAGCTTTTATAGGTCATGAAAGATCTGGGAGTGATAATGTCAGAGGATCTCGCCTTCAAAGATCACATCACTGTATCTACCTCATCTGCTAGAAAAAATGTTAGGGATAATGAGAACTTTCAAAACTTGGGACGCAAAGCCCATGATTCTCTTCAAATCGCTTTTTCTCTCTAGGCTGGAATACTACAGTACACTAACTGCTCCCTTCAAGGAAGACGAAATTGCTGACCTGGAGAATGTACAGAGAACTTTCACGGCACACACAAGTACGATAAAGCACCTAAATTACTGGGAACGGTTGAAGTCCCTTGATTTGTATTCCCTGGAACGCAGGCGAGAAAGATGCATGATAATATACACTTTGAAAATCCTAGAGGGATTAGTACCAAATTTGCACACGAAAAACACTCCCTACGAAAGCAAAAGATTCGGTAGGAGATACACAAATAACCCGCACATAGAAGAGAGGAGCTTACGACGACGTTTCGGTCCAAGTCGGACCGAAACGTGCTGATATTTGTGTATCGTTCCAGTCACGGTATTGTGCCTTTTTTTTTTTGTTTTTGTTATTTCGGTAGGAGATGCAACATTGCCTCATTAAGAAGGAAGGGCGCCACGAGTACGCTAAGAGACAAAACAGAAAGTATTTCAACTGCCTCCCAGCATACATAAGGGGATTACAAACAGACCCCTTTATCTTCAAGAAGGCGCTGGACAGGCACTTCAAGTCAGTACCTGATCAGCTGGGCTGTGGTTCATATGTCGGTTTACGTGCGGCCAGCAGTAACAGGCTGGTTGATCAGACCCTGATTCACCACGAGGTCTGGTCTCAGACCGGGCCGTGGGGGCGTTGACCACCGAAACCCTCTCCAGGTAAACTCCAGGTAGCTCTTGTGTGTAGGCTATGACCTATTCATGTGTATTTCCAGAGGCTTTTAAGTAAACATTAGGAAGATAATGGCTCTCACAACTATAAAATCTTATAACGGAGGTCTTGAAAAGAATAAAAAAAAAAACAGATGTGATCTACATGGACTTTGCTGAGGTATCTTGACACATTCGACTATGGAGTGATAGTCCATAAAATAGAGGTAATAGATATAGATGTAAACAGTACACAAAATGGTAGTAAATTAAAATAAAGCGTCTTAGCAAAGTAAATAGTTCAGTACTCAGAGGTACGGTCCTGGCGACTTGGCTGTTTGTGTTACTCGTTGAAGACACGTAAGACCACTAGTCAAAGCTTCGTAGCATCCTTTGTTTTAGATATTCAACTAGGTATAATTGTCGCCTAGTAAAGGATACAGAGAAAACTGCATTACGGTATCAAAATCTTTCGATAGGCAAACAAAAATAACAATGTTCAACGGTGATAAATTTCAGTTGCTTAGATATA